>NC_133308.1:13656464-13657738 GCF_012295235.1 Primulina huaijiensis
AGTCTGAAAATAATTTTAAAGAAGATGATAATACAAAACTTGAATTAAAAGTTTTACCATTAGAATTAAAATATGTATTTTTTGGTGAAAATAAAACATTTCATGTTGTAATTTCTTCCACTCTTTTACCAAATCAAGAAGAAAATTTAATTAAATTACTTAAAAAATATAAAAATGCAATTGGATGGACTTTGAAAGATATAAAAGATATGAATCCTTTAATTTGTACACATAAAATTCACTTGAAAGAAAATGCTAAAACATATCAACAACCACAAAGAAGGTTAAATCCACATATGAAGGAAGTTGTTAAGAATGAAGTATTAAAACTATTAGACGCTGAAATTATCTATCCAATCTCAGATAGTAAATGGGTAAGTCCAACACAAGTAGTACCTAAAAAGTCAGGCATCACTGTTGTAAAAAATGAAAAGAAAGAGTTATTACAAGCAAGGATTCCATCTAATTGGCGTATGTGTATTGATTATAGAAAATTAAATGATGCAACTAGAAAAGATCATTTCCCACTACCATTTTTAGATCAAATTCTAGAAAAAATAGCAGGAAATTGTTATTACTGTTTTCTTGATGGGTATTCGGGGTTTTATCAAATACGTATATCATTAAAAGATCAAGAAAAAACTACTTTCACTTGTCTTTTCGGAACTTTTGCATTTAAAAGAATGTCATTTGGTTTATGTAATGCTCCGAATACTTTTCAAAGATGCATGTTAAGTATTTTCAGTGATATGATTAAAGAATTTGTATAAGTTTTTATGGATGATATAACCGTTTTTTGAAACTCATTTGAAAATTGTCTTAAAAACCTAGAAGAAGTATTAAAACGATGTGAAGAAAAAAATCTTGTTTTAAATTGGGAAAAATATCATTATATGGTTAAATCTGGGATTGTGTTAGGTCATGTGATATCTGAAAAAGGAATTGAAGTTGATAAAGCCAAAGTTGATGTTATTGCTAATTTAACATCACCAAAAACGGTCAAAGAAGTTCGATCATTCTTGGGTCATGCAGGTTTTTATAGAAGGTTTATAAAAAATTTCAGCATAATATCTAAACCAATTTCGAATCTTTTAACAAAAGATACACAATTTGAATGGACTCAGAAATGTGAAAATGCTTTTAAAAAAATAATTAATCTTTTAATTACATCACCTATTTTACAACCTCCAGATTGGTCTTTACCATTTGAATTAATGTGTGATGCAAGTGATTATGCTATAGGAGCTGTGTTAGGACAGAGAAAAGAAGGAAAA
>NC_133308.1:13662119-13789550 GCF_012295235.1 Primulina huaijiensis
AACATTTAAATGGTTCCAAGAATTTAGTGTAACATATAGCAACAATAAATCAAAACTCCCACTTATAAGTAGGGTATAAAAATGCTTAAAGAAATAAATATAACATAAACAATAAATAATGATTAAATAATATAAAACATAGATTCTTACCTTTTAATAACCTTATTATCATGCCAAGAGTTTCACCTTATCATCTCAACTTTAGGAAGTTAGCTATTCATTATTCAAAGTGTAAAACTTTGAATATGAAATTAACATGCTAATTGTATTTAAATGAAGAAATAAAGGAAAAATATAGAGAGAAATATTATGAACTCAAAGGTTTGTTCATAGAATGAGGGATATCTCAATACATTACAATGCACCCCTATTTATAGCCAAATTTGGGGAGACAAACACAAATAAAATATTATTTTTTTACACATAAGTCTTCATTGGTGTTCCAAGATATTATATTATATTACACATCACTTTTGAAAATCTTCTTCTCCGAATTTGCTTCTTCACATAAAAATAAACATGTAGATAATTGAGTTGTCTAGTTGTGATATTTTTTTCAAACCATTTGACAAAGTAATTTGAGAGATATGGTCAAAATACTAGAGCATGGTAAAACTGCCACTCCTTTGGTAACTTTATTTGTTACTTAATTTGATCTCAATTGTGAGATGATTTTTATCTTATGCTTGTCAACAATATTGTAGATATTATAATCAATTTTCTACAGGTCCAAGAATCATCTTAATCCCATTTGCAACGCCAAGTTTATTCTTGTTTTATCGAACCTGTAAAAAATAATAAAAACTTGTAATTACACAACAACTTATATTTTATACAATTTATTATAAAACATATAATATTTAAACATTTAATAAAACAAAAACTATATAATTATATTATAAAACATTTAATTAATGTACAATTTTTATGTTTATCACCTCTCTGTGGACAAACTCTCGCAAAATGTCCTGATTGTCTGCAGATGCGGCAACTACCAATTACTCCTTGGCATTGCTCGGTGGGGTGTCTCCCTCCGCAAGTTCTGCAGTAAATTTCTGTATAACTCTGACTAGACCCACTGGAGCTAGATGAACCGCTCCCTAACTTCTTAAAATGTTTCTTTCGAGCTTTCAACTGTTCCTTCTTGCCACTGCTGCTACCACCAGTCTCCAGTCTGAGAGGTGGTTGCTGTGGTCTCGATGTTGGAGGCACCAACGAAGCTCCTTTCTGTCTCATCAGACAGGCTTCGGCTCTCTTGGCTCTACTCAGAGCATCAGCAAAAGTATAGGGTCGGCCCGTGTTCACCAATGTCAATATCTCAGGAGTTAATCCCCTATAAACTGATCGATCACAGCTTCATAATTCCCAGTCACGTGAGGAGCAAAACGTAACAAGGTAGAAAATTTGGTCACATATTCTTCTATACTCATCGGACCCTGTTTCAAATTTTCAAATTCTGCCCTCTTATCTTCTCGATACAAACTTGGGAAAAACCTTGTATAAAACTCAACTTTAAAGATCTTCCAAGTAATCATTGTACCACTCTGTTCTAAGGCCTCTTTAGTTGCGATCCACCAACTCTTCGCGACTTCCTGTAACTGGTGCCCAATCAAGTTAACTCTACGTTCATCTGGATACTCGAATGAATCAAACGGTATCTCAACATCTTCTAGCCAGCTCTCACAATCACTCGTTGTCTCAATACCCCTCAGAATCGGCGGTTGAAATGACTGAAACTTCTTCAACTGTATCTCCATCGGAGTTTCTGACATATCCATCTGATCAGTCACCCTACTATCTCGTTCTGGAATTCTCCGAGGATGTATATCTGATTACCAAAAGAATTAGTAACCAAATACAACAAACCTGTTTCAGCCCTCCTCTGATCATCTTACTGCTGATCGAGAATCGGTTCTGATTCATTCTCAATTAATACAGTTTACCAATCAAATCAGATAATCAGGTAAACATGTAATAATAAAAGCAGTAATCATGCTAGCACACAAAAGCAGGAAAGAAAACTCAATCTACCCAGCTCACTAGCTTCTATTTCAATCTAAGGTACCTACAGTTCTGGAACCTACTGCTCTGATACCACCTGTTGTAGGGACCCAGACGCTAATTCATGTCTTAATCATTATTAAAGTCAAATATAACAATTAAGACAAGTGGGACTAAATTTTTTTTCTTTGGAAATTATAAATGTGGAAACGTAATGTATTCTATCTAATATACATGTCAATATAAAGTACAAATCATGTACTACATGTCTCTATCTCAACTAGGTTCAACAGTTATACGTCAAGTGCTGAATCCTATTCTGCTTCTGGGCCCGGATCTCCACACTAACTATCACCTCTCATCCTCTTCCTGATCCTAATTATGTCCCACCTGTTGTCATGCACACATACAAACAAGACAACAGCCGGATAACTCCGGTGAGAATTACATTCCCAGTATAAATCATGTATACATGCATTTCATATAAACAAGTATAAAAGCATGAACAGATAATCATAAAATGTATCAAATCAGACACATGAATCAACACAGACTCTGAATCACACTCAATGACTCTTAGACTCACATAAATCAATGCGAACTCTGAATCACACTCCGTGACTCTTGGACTATGACTCGACTCGTCCTAATCTAGGGATCCCGATCTGAATAATAACATACACCCACCTACTCTCCAATCGGGGTGGTGGTACATTCTTATTCACGGACTTTGGCACTTTCCGTATCGAATCTCAGCGATAGGAGCTGCTCTTCTCCCCAACATATCGATACGACCAAACGTCCGACGTCTTGGCGACTCCGCCACAGACTAGGCGCATCCGCCCTGGCATACCCTAACGATAAATAGGCATGTCCTGCCCTGGCATATAATGCCAAACATCTGTGACAATGTGCAATGGGCCAGTGACGATTCCATCACTATCTGGCACCTCTGTCACGAGATCAATCGTCTATGACTAGGCGGATCCTCCTATGACTCAATACCTAAATCAATAGATTAAAGATATCAATCTCATTCAATTGCAAATATCAATGCAACAAGATAAAGTATGTGATTTAGGGGAACTCAAGTCAAATCTAACTAGAGTTATATCCTCTCGGTTCAACATTGATTTATACCTTTCTTTTCGTCGATCAATCTGGCTCTGTTAAGTCTTCGAAGCCTTCGATCCCAACTCTGGAATAACAGTATTGAGGAGTACGATATCATAATACAACCCAACACAAGAATTCTCAATTAAATCAACTTTTGACGGCATAACGGCACAATATCGATATCCCGGGAAACTCAGACAATATGAGATATGAATCAACAACTCATAATCAATAACAACACAATCTGATATCAAATCTCAATCAAATCCATTCTGAAAATCATACCAATTTCATATGGTATCCGTTCTTCAATCCGGTTTCAATTATACGATGTCTACGATATCAAGAACACCTTATATGAATCATATCCGATTCCTTCAACATCATATTTTCAAATCATATCAAAACATAAGAAAACTTACGTCCTATTGAAGCTCTTGGCGATAGAAATGCAGTACAAAACTCGGATTGAAATTCCAACGGCCGGATCTTGCACAACTCACGAGTCTATGAATTGATGAAGCTTGAGGAATTAGCTATGGCCTTTCTCGGTTCTTGCTGGCTTTCTGAAGGAGAAGGAATGAAATAATATATATATATAAATCCACTTGCATGAGTAAGAAACGTGGCTTATTTTTCTTGCATTTCAGTTGGCGCTCGGGCGGTCACAATTTATCGCTCGGGCGCGGAACGTTCTGTCCAAGCCCTCAACTTATTCGACACTGGCGCTCGGGCGGTCATTTTCTACCACTCGGGCGCCAGACATTCTGTCCAAACCGTGACCTTGTGGTGCACTGGCGCTCGGGCGGTCCTTTTCTACCGCTCGGGCGCCACAGGTTCTGTCCAACATCTTGGCTTGTATTACGCCGACGCCCGGCTTCTCCACTTGAGCTCCAACAATCTCAATACTGTTAATTAATCTACTTCTGATTACAGTAATTAAATCTCGGGCATTATAATTGGGGCTTGAACCACCGACCAGAACCTCTTACCAACGTCTTAAAGAATGATTTGAACTATGGTTAAGGGCCCTAGGCCAGCCACAATTCGAACCACACCATGAAACCAACCGAAAAGTCCCACCCGAGAAGCACCCTTGCGTGCGTGAGGTGTATTGCTTCGCTTGATGTCACGGACCATTCCAATGGCCATTTGATTGACCATGGCACGATCTAGACGTCAAGGGATATGGTATGAACCATGGATAAGGGCTAAAGAGCCAACCAAGATCCACCCAACCCACCAAACCGAAAGTTACACATGCAGAATTCAAAGGGGGTCGAAGGGGGCTGTTCATGTTTTGATTTTAAAAACTGATTCCATCGTGGACCAAGCCTCAAAAGGGCAACTTGGTCACGTCTTAGACATGCTAGGGAGGTGATCTAACCATGGCTATAGGCTCCTAGGGCAGCCAAGATCAGAAACTCCTCCTTGACAGCAAAACAGCAAGAATCGAAACTCAAATGGCGTGAAGGTAGAGTTGCTGTGATGTTTCGTAATTCCAGCATGCATGGGACTCGACTATTGGACCAACGTGGTCTTGACACCCCTTAGTACGTGTCTAGGTGCAGCCTTGGGAGCCTGGACACGAGCCAACCACCTGTACTCAAAGAAACAAGCAACCCGTGAAGAACAAGTAGGGGGCCGAAACCTGCATGTTCTTTTCTGAAAATTTTGTGATGTATTTCGGTTTTGGTTGAAAGATCATGACCATGTAGTGTTCAAAAAAAATCATAATACGACTTGATTGAAGAGCAAATAAGAACTTATACATGCCTGGATATTTTGTTTCGAAGAAAACAAAAAGAAGACAACGACGCGGCGCGGAGGAGACGGAGAGCTACGCTTCTCACTTTGCTACTCGATTTTTACTCTAGTATTCTCACTGTTTTCCTCCGTAGAACTCACGGTTTTCTCTCAACCTTTACTCTGAACTTTCGAAATAATGGAGAGGGGAAAATGAGTCTAGGAGATGAAGGAAAGAGTGCATGATAAAGGAAGATATATTCTTGCTATCTATGAGTTTGTGGGATAAGGAAAATATAATTGATATCAAAAGATTTTTGAGGGATAATTAGAGTGTAGGGGACCGAAAATAAGACTAGGTTCAAGGTGGGAAATTGCTTAATTAATTAATCGTTAGTGATTTAAAAGTTGGGAGAAATCTACCTAGAAAAAGATTAAGGAAAATAACAAGGAAATGAGTTGTAAATAAAAGAATCAAATCATTTAAAAGAAGGGGACCGAAAATTGTTATCAAAGTGGGGTAGAAAATGCTTAATTAATAATTATTGGGGAATTTAAAGGTGAGAGATTATCTCCTAAAAATGGATAAGGAAAGAAAGCAATTAAATTGTGAGTTGTAAATTAAATTAAATCTTGTTAAATGAGGGGTGGCCGATTTTATCATCTAAAATTTGGGTAGGAATATTGTTTAAATATTAATTAATGGTGAATAGAATTTAGGGAATTATTTATCGCGAAATGGATAGGGAAAGATATTAAATAAATTTGCTTAGCAAATTTAATTCAAATCCTAAACAAGGTGGCCGAAAATCTTAAGTAAAATAAAGGAGAAAATATTTATTAAATCTTGTATTTTAATTATTTAGAGTTTTATCTACTCATTAAATATTTTAGCGGATTAAGAAATTAATTATTGAACTTTATTACTACTTATTTCAAATTATTTAAATAATTCCTTAAACATTCTTTTACATTAAATCAACTTATTATTTATCTTAAATAAATTCTAGGAATGATTTCTAAATCTTAAATTTATCTCTTTACTCCAACTCCAGTCCGGCCTCACTTAAATAACTGAAAAGATAGCACTTAAACTACTGAATAAAATAAATAAATTTAAAGAAAAGAATTGCAAATAATAAAGAAAATTCTTTTAATTTAAAATGCTAGAAATTACGCATGGCTTATACGTAGTCTAATTTACGGGTTCTACAATAATAGCCCGCTAAACCCATAAAACTGCGTATCTCTAGCACTGATGTCGGTCTAGGCCAATTGATCACAACCTCAACTTTGCTAGGATCGACAGAAATACCATCTCTCGATATAATGTGCCCCAGAAATACAACTTGTTTCAGCCAAAATTCACATTTCGATAGCTTTGCATATAGTTATCAGCTCTCAGAGTTTTCAATACAATTCTCAGATGCTCAGCATGATCATTCAGATTCTTTGAATAAATCAAAATATCGTCAATAAAGATAATCACAAAATCATCAAGATATTTCTGAAATATACGATTCATCAAACCCATAAATACAGCTAGAGCATTGGTTAAACCAAACGGCATGACTATAAACTCATAGTGGTCATACCTGGTTCTTAAAGCTGTCTTCGATATATCAGAATTTCTGACTCTCAACTGATGATATCCAGATCTCAGATCGATCTTGGAATAAACAGAAGAACCCTGCAACTGATCAAATAGGTAATCAATACGAGGCAAATGGTATTTATTCTTTATCGTAGCTTTGTTCAATTGCCGATAATCAATGCAGAGTCTCATTGAACCGTCTTTCTATCTGACAAACAGTACTGGAGCGCCCCAAGGAGAAACAGTCGGTCTGATGTAACCCTTGGCTAGTAAATCCTCTAGCTGATCTTTCAATTCTTTCAGTTCAACTGGTGACATTCTGTATGGAGCTTTAGAAATAGGTACTGTACTTGGTATCGATTCAATGCTGAAGTCTATTTCTCGGACTGGAGGCAAACCTGAAATCTCATATGGGAAGACGTCAGCAAACTCACATACCACAAGCAAATCTGCCAATGAAAGTCTCGACTTCAGTACATCTACTGAATATACAAGGAATCTCTCTGCTCCCTTCTGCAATAATCGAGTCATAGACAAAGCAGATATTAAAGTAATTCGAGCTCTAGAACCCTTACCGTAAAATTTGCATTCATCAGCCATCTCAGGTCTGAATCTTACAATTTTCTAAAAACAGTCTACGATAGCTCTGTATTTGGTCAGCATATCAATAACAATAATGCAGTCAAAATCAGACAAACCGAGTACAATACAATCTAACTTTACCTCATTACCGTCATATTGCAGCATACACTGTCTAACAGAATTCATTGATATAAGACCTCTCCCCAAAGGTGAAGAGACAGATACTACAGCAGATAAAGACTCAACAGGCAAAGCATGTATTAATGCAAATTGCTCAGAGATAAAAGTATGGCATGCACCAGTATCTATAAACACATAAGCAGGATAACCACAAAGAGAACAGTTACCTGCAACCACATCATCAGGTGCTTCTTGGACCTGTTCCTTGGTCAAGACAAACACTCTGGCCTGCTGTCTCGGAGGCTGGCTAACAGTCTGGCTTGTTCCTGGCCTCGGCTGCGGCTAGATATGTAATGCCCGGTTACTCGTACAAATGATAATATTGCGTTTATGTCGTTTATTATGTAGTTATTTACCTCATTAGATTTCACGTAATGATTGAGGTATCAATATTGAGATTGAACATGATTTTTATATTGTCTATGGTGTATTGAGAATCAATATGTGTCTAAATAATGATAGTAAGATGTGTAGATAAAGTAGTGTAATGAAAGTTGGTATGAGACTGCAGGAAATGAGATAAAAATATGGTAGTTCTTACGGTTTTTAACATAATGATTTGAATATTGATCAAAATTGTGTGAGGCTATAACCATTAGAAAGCTAAGATATAATGCTACAACATTTGTGTTTTGGGTTTTGTCCAAATCATTGTGGAAAACAAGTCAAAAGCTCCCCGAAGTGTGTCGTGTTTATCGTCATTCCTTCACTGACACATGTTGGGAGAATGAGCATAACCTCCAAATGACATGAAACTAATTGGAGATTCAAGCCAAGACATAGGGCTACAACTTTTATGTTTACCACGTTTTCTGCTTATGAACGGATGGTACGTGTCTGGTGCAATCGTTGATGAAGTAGTGCGCAGAGGCAGAACAGGTGCCACTCGAGCGGTAGAAAATGACCACCCGAGCGCCGCTGCATTTCAAACTAAGTATTTTTACAGAACATTCTGCGCTCAGGCGGTAGAAAATGACCGCCCTAGCGCCGCTGGGTATAAGAAAGGATAAGTTTCGAGTTTCTAAGCCATTTCTTTATTACCTTCCTTTCTTTATCAGCAAAAACTCGAAGTAAACCAAGAAACCCTTCCTCCAAAAGCTCTCTTCTTCATTCTTTTCATCACTTTGAGGTAAGAACTTAGTTCTCCATCAAAAGAACTTCATAAGGGTGTAAGTTTTCCTCAGTTTTGGTTTTAATTAATGTAGAGGAGCAAACTTCACCTAGAATAGACATAGTAATTGAATTATTGATATGTTTGACAGCATAAGAACGAGAAACATCGTCTCAAACTAGTGTTCTTGCGCTTGGACAGTAAGTTGGCATGTTCTTGAAGTAATACATGAGTAAGATTATGATTTCAAATACTTCCCATTGATTATTGCTATATGTATATTGTTAGTATCTTATTGATGAAAATATAGCAGCATAATCCATTGTTATGTATTAAATATGTAAGAAACTCATGAATATTGATGATGGGCGCTATGTTATGAACATGAACATGAACATGAACATGAAAAGAAAAGGATTGATTTTTACATGATGTAGAGCTTGTTGACATCATGGCTGGTTTTAAGTCCACCAAACCTATTGGCCAATATATGTTCATGGGGCGTGGGGTTGCCAAAGATTGCTCCCTGACGTCCAACACAGTAGTAGCTTTGTAATAAAGCAAGCATGGTAGTACATGTCAACTAATGAGGTTCAAGTACAAAAATGAACATGAATATATGCTATGATATGACATGGTTTAAGGATTCATTGTTGTCACGACTTGATATGTATGTTCCTTAGACGCATATTGATATGTACAAGTGCCAACTTGTTGAGTTTTATAAACTCACGTAGCTCATGTATTATAGGATCAGGTAGTGAAGAGACGTAGGATGCCGGTTTGCCAATGGATGCTTGTGACGTGCCTCACCTCGACAAGAACCGAGACTTATTATTGTATAGCTTCCGCATATGTATTGTACTAAAATATGTCAGGGTTTGAGCAAGTTTTAAGATGTTTATGATGATACAAAGTATGCTTATATATGAGAATATGTAAATGTATAACAATATGATGTATGGTTGTGTATGAAAATAGTCTTGATGTTGTTGCTTGAGTTGAGTTTTTGGCTTTTACAAAATATAGGGACATCATGCCAAAAATTTTATAACCCGTCAAATTGATGCCCCTTGTTTGATTTGCTTCATACTATAGTTATATCATTCAAACCCTATTTTGATTATGGTAATTATGCTAAGCATAGAGAAAGGGTGTGACAGGGTAGGTAATTATGTTTAATTTATAAAACTATACGAGTGCTCAAGCAAATATTTTGATTGTCAAAATAAAATAAAATTTTAAAACTTCCGCTGCGTTTTGGGCAGGAGAAAACCGAGATCCAACAGAATATTCGGATAAATCTTCAGTTTTCATGAAATCATTCAATTAGACTTTCAATCATATACTATGTATCATTTAAGCCTTTAAAACCAATTAAGTAATTTAAATCATTTGCGTGCATGCGGTTTACGTGTGTTAACTTTTGGACGTTATATATATACATGTCACAAAACAAGTATGAGACTGTTCCACAGTTCAATTTCTGATATGCATATCTGATAGGATGTCATTCCATCAATGAAAAAAATATTATTTTTATTCTAACAACATTTTTCATTGTAAATATAGATTAAGTCGACGTCTTTTGTGACACGAGACATTGCTATGAAAGATGATCAATGTATTGAATTAAAAATCAAAATTTGAACGATGTGACCCAACAAAATATAACAGTTGGCTGAACTTTTCCGAACTTATCAAAATACAAGTGAAGGCAACATGAGCTTTGATCCCTCTCATCTCTGCGTGTATATTTATGATTCCACTCCCCACTTGAATTGTTACCAGAAACGCATTCACGCGGAGTTTACTTTTCGGGATTTGTGAGTGACCTCCCCTCCCCCCCCCACCCCAGTCGGTCGGGAAAATTCCTCTGAAATATTTACTGCCAATTACTCTCCCACTCCTCCCTAAATTCTCCACTTCTTCCGATATATAAAATCCCATTTCACAACTTTCCCTTCGCCACTACCAGCCAACCATTTTTATCGATCTTTCGTTTCTGTCTATTGCCGACAGCTACAAATCTCTCCTCAAAACATCTGAGTCCCGCGGATATCCCATTTCATTTAATTCGTTTGTGCGAATCTCACTTCAGGATCCCTCTCTCAGTATAAATTACTGGGATGGAGATGGAGTTGGAGTTGGAGTTGGAACTGGAACGCGATTTCACCTGAAAATTTGGGCAAAATAGAGAACCCATTTGTTTGGTGCAAATTTTTGTGGTTCAAGTGGTTTAAGATGGGTTTGTGATAGATTAGGCTTCTGTGTTTTTTTGGTGCTTTACTGCATATCGTAAAGATGGCAGCTTCAGATATGAGTTTGGCGGCTGCGGCGGCAGATTCGTATAAGGGGATGTCGTCTGATAATATAAAAGGGCTAGTTTTAGGTTTGTCATCCAGCTTCTTCATTGGGGCGAGCTTCATTGTTAAGAAAAAGGGGCTAAAGAAAGCAGGTGCTTCCGGCGTCAGGGCTGGTAATTTGTAGTGGCACTTTATTTGCAACCGTTTACTTAGCCTATTTTCACTTTAGTCTTTGAAATGTTGAAAATTGAGCCAGCGTTTTGAATATTTTCTGTACATGTTTAAAAAATAAGCATTGTTAGATTTCTAATTAGCTCGTCACTGAATCAGTTCTAGGAAGACCAGGTAGGATTTATTTTCGAGAAGCCGTAAAACTGTAGTTTGAGTTCTCGGATTTAATCTTGGTGTCTTTAATAGATTGTCTTGATTAGTGGCAATGAAGTTTGGATCTGATTGTTATTTTTTGCAACTCCTTTTAATCGTTGAAAACTTCATTAGCGCTATCTATAATTTACTAGAGTGGTTGTATGAACTGATTTTGTTGGGGGAGTGAAGTGTAGAATATGTGTTGTGGATGGTAGGAACTACTGCTATACTTGAAGATGAGACAGCATTTAATTGCCTTGGTCTTTAGTTTAATTTAGCTTTATTTGATTGTGCAATGCCCATTCAATGTCTCCTGTTTAGTTGCCTGTTGTCTTTATCAGTTCTGTGCGATGACTTTCAGGGAATCGGGCAATTTAATAGTCATTGCTAATTTCATCATTTAAACCAAGAGCCAGTGTTGTAAGTGGCGGTGGTGGGGCGGTCAGTGACCCCCTACCGTCTCTGCCACCTAGGCAGCGATTGAATTTTTTTACTATTTTTATGCATAATTATATATAATCATGCAATGTATGCATAAATTAAATGTGGGTGATTGAGTTGGCAATTATATTTTGAATAAAAGTGTATAATGTATTAATAATTAGAGTTTTTAAAATTTTGTTGACTTTTGACTGCCTCGCCGTCCCTTCTCACTAGCCTCGCCCACCCCGACTCACCTTTGACAGCCTGCAAAACCTCCTATGGCAAAGGTGGTGTGGTCGATGGCCGCCTTCCGCCTAAGCACCACCTAGGTGACCGCCTCGACCGCCATTTAGAACACTGTCAAGAGCAATCTTAGTGAAAGTGGCATTGGCTTTTTGGCATGGCATGTGTTGACTTGTCACAAAAATTATTGGATCTGAATCATCTGATGAAACCACCTGTTCACAGACCAGCATCATGAAACAGTTTTCTAATTGCTTCCTTTAATGATATAGTTATGAGTGTCTTTAACATTGTAGATATCGTAGCCTCCATTATCATGTCAACGATGGGTGAAAACATGAGCAGCATTGATTTGAGTGTCTTACTGTTATAGATTTGTATGTTGTCAACTTTCTTCCTATTCAGAAGCATATTAAAAAGTTGCATCAAGACAAATATAGCAAATAACAATTGTTCTTTCATTCATTGGAATGTCATTTTTCTTTAACTAGAGCTTATAAAAAGAGTGCATTATTGTACTGCTGTTAAGTTGTGGAAAAGATGACAGCAATAAGTTGCTGAGATACATATGATCACAGAGGATTATTGTTATTTCCCAATAGTAGTCTGTGTTAGCCACTATTGTAGTGATAACACATCTTTCATGTAGCTAAGTACTTTTTTCTCATTGCTTGTAATTTCTTTCATAACTGGCATGCATGAGATCCTACCTTTTGTTGCATGATATATTTTCTTTTTGGTCAGGTTTTCTCCTTGAATCTTGATATAAATTTTTCTCGTAATATTTGTTTTTTGCAGGAGTTGGAGGGTATTCGTATTTATATGAGCCTTTATGGTGGACAGGCATGATAACAAGTAAGTCTATTCTATTCGTTTCTCTTAAGTTGGAGATAGTTTATTACAAGTATATTTCAACTGAACTACGTCATTTCACACGTAGCACTCATTGTAATCCGAAAAAGAAACTACTAATTTTTTTCTTTTGTACCATGGAGTCAACTGATGGAGGTTGTTTAGTTGCTTCTGCATGTATATATATATATATATATATATATATATATATATATATATAAAGAAAAACTAGATATCCATCCTTGTCTGATCAACTGCACCTAATCATCATCCCTTTATTCATTAGCTTGTAGATGAGTTCGTTAAACTGATATATGGTGTGGAAGATGCCAAAAGAAATGTTTAAACCATTTCACATCTAAAAATTATGTTTTTTAATGTATTCAATGAGTGACTTTGATGGAGATTATTATTCTCATTTTATACCGATACTTTTTTACTTTATGGTGACAGTAATTGAACTACAGAATTTAACGCTGGTTATTTGCTAGTTTGGAAACCCTGGGACTTGTTTGATTGTCTCTATAGTTTGGGGACCCTGGGACTTGTTTCATCATCTCCCATTGTATCTCTCATCATGCATATTTTATTAGTGATGCTGTGTTGATACTTGCAAGGAAAATAAAGAGCTCTTATTTATGGGGTTAATGGTTATGTTTATATTGAAGTGTAAGAGTTGATTGCTGTCTAGCGACATTCAAACAATGAGAATGGCCAGAAGAATGATGTATCTCTTATTCTAATGGCTTGTAATAAAGACATGATGTCAATGTGCTATTAGCCTGTACAACATGTTGTTGGATCCCCGGTTTTCTACGCGCCCAAACGCAGCGGAAGTTTTAAAAATTTTTATTTATTTTGACAATCAAAATATGTTTTGCTTTGGGCGCTCATATGATTTTATCATAAACATTCATAGGGCGTTAGAATCGTTATAACTTTGGTGATTTAATCACTGGACTCTAACTATTCCGGTGTTAGCGGAGATAGCTCTTGGTGAATCTCTACGAACTTTCTTCAGATCTGCTTTCTTTGATCCTCTTATCAAGTCCACGACTAGATCGTTTGATCCTCTTCCAAATTGCACGAGAAAACTTGGAAGAAATTTTACGTAGGAGATCGATATTTGAGAGACGGCTCAAACCTTTCTCCAAAAAGAGATGGCCGGAAATATTTGGGAGAGAAGGGAGTGTTTTTTCGAAATTTTACTATGATGGAGGCTAGGGTTATGGCTTGATTATCCTATTTATAATTAAGCCATGACCTTAATACACATATAATAATATATGGGCTTTTTAATTAACATCGATGGGCTTGATTAATTAATTGGGCTAGTCCAACTAGTTTAATTAATTAATCAAAGTCTATTAAGAACTTTAGTTATTTAGTATGTTGGACTTGTACTCCTACAAGCCCATTAAATATATTACCCACTATATTTAAATATAATATTTAATAAACCCAATTTTTGAATTTAATAAATTAAATTCAGAAATTGTAAATTCAACTCCCTGAATTTTATCATCTCCAAAATTTAATTATCATAAATTCAACTCATTGAATTTACTATAATAATATGTAAATTCAACTACTTGAATTTATTATCTCAAAATTTAATTATCATAAATTCAACTCCTTGAATTTACTATAATATATAAATTCAACTACTTGAATTTATTCTATCAACGGGAACAAACGATTCAGTGCTTGCGTGACCCTCAATGGTTAAGGGATATAGCTAGCCATGTGTTCACAACTCTTTGTGATTCAAAATAACATTTATTCTTATTCGGGCTTACCTTAGTTAGCCGCATTCTTTTCATCAACACCTTGATCAAGAATGTCAGAACTCATTTCTGATTGCACTCCCCGGATCATGGTAAGAGCGTCTAGTAGCATCGCCCATGATCCCCTAGGTATCACTGATAGTGCCTGCACGAACCAGTCGATTATGATTAACGTACAGTATGGTCCAGTCATCTCATATATCCCGATCGAATCTGCAACCATTGGTTCATCGAGGGTTGCATATTAATTCGATAACTATGTGACATATATAATAGTGGCATCGCGTGTACTATTGGAGAACTCATTCTCCAACGTACATCTCTTACTCTGGCAAGAGATTCTAAGCACTATTATTAAATCAGATCACATAAGATATCCACACCCGTAGGTGAGCTGTGAATCCCCGACTACAATGCACTGGCTCCTATATATGTCACGACTGTACCCAACCTCGCCATCTGATGACTCTTCTGGAGTCGGTAAACGAGTCAAAGCACAGCCCTAGCATATATAGCCTCAGTGTTGTCCCGGGTCGTGAGGACTAATAGTGTACAATCATAACCACGGACTTATCCTCTCGATGAATGATAACCACTTGGAAAGTCCGAGGGAGGGTTGTTCGGTATAATCATCATATGATTACCCATCTGCACGTTTGGACATCTCTATGTCTTTATGAAGAAACGCAGTACACAAAATCACAGATGCTAGTCTCGAGCTCAAGAGACCTTTATCCATGTTTTAGGCGGCTGAATCGACTAGGAACGAATTTAGATCATACATTGTTTACAAACGAGTTTCAACATCGAATTACGATTCATTTGTATTAAAGTATGATCAAGGTCTTTATCTATGTTTGATAACATGGGTATACAGATAAAGAAATAAAAAACCATGAAATAATGAATTATATTAAAATAAAGATTGTTTATTATAATTGAGTAAATAAAATCCCTAGCCAACAATTGGCTTGCAGGACATCTACTCTAACAATCTCCCACTTGCCCTAGAGCCAACTACCCATAAACTTTAATCCCATTGCTTCGCGATGCTTCTCAAAGAATAGACCTGGCAAGGGCTTTGTAAGTGGATCAACAACGTTATCTGCAGAGGGGACTCTTTCGAGTGATATATCTTCTCTTCCCACAATCTCCCGGATGATGTGGAACTTCCTCAGTACATGTTTGGATCGCTGATGAGACCTTGGTGCCTTTGCTTGCGCAACGGCACCAGTGTTGTCGCAGTACACCGGGATTGGATCAACTCCATTGGGAATAACGTCCAACTCTTGGACAAAATTCCTTATCCAAACTGCCTCTTTGGCTGCATCAGATGCTGCAATGTATTCAGCTTCAGTGGTGGAATCCGCAACAGTGTCTTGTTTGAAACTTTTCCAAGAGACAGCCGCACCATTAAGCATAAATACAAAACCAGAGGTCGATTTCGAATCATCTACGTCACATTGGAAGTTAGAATCAGTGTAGCCTTCCAATTTCAATTCTCCACTCCCATAGACCATGAACAAGTTCTTAGTCCTTCTCAAGTACTTAGGAATATATTTCACGGCCTTCCAATGCATTGGACCAGGGTTCGCCTGATATCTGCTTGTAACACTCAAAGTGTAAGCAACATCAGGACGCGTCGATATCATACCATACATGATACCAATAGCTGACGCATATGGAATACGTGTCATCATATCTATCTCTTCATTAGTTTTGGGACACATAGCTTTAGATAGAGTAATACCATGACACATTGGTAAGTATCCTCTCTTGGACTCTTCCATAGAGAATCGTTTCAGAATGGTATCGATATAAGTGGCTTGGGTGAGTCCCAACATCCTCTTTGATCTATCTCTACAGATTTGTATTCCCAATACATAGGATGCTTCACCCATATCTTTTATGGATAATTTACTTGCTAACCATACTTTAGTTGATTGTAGTAATCCTACATCATTCTCAATGAGTAGGATGTCATCAACATAAAGTATTAGGAATGTCAATGCACTCCCACTAACTTTCTTGTACACGCATGGTTCCTCAGGATTATTAGCAAAACGAAACTCTTTGATAGTGTTATCAAATCTGAGGTTCCAACTCCGCGATGCCTGCTTGAGACCATATATAGATCTCTGAACTTTGGTTACATTATGCTCACTTCCTACTGATGTGTATCCCTCAGGTTGAGACATATAAATCTCTTTTTTGATGTCTCCATTGAGAAATGCAGTTTTTACATCCATTTGTCAAATCTCATAGTCATACCATGCTGCTATGGCTAGTAGTATTCTAATGGACTTAAACATAGCTACTGGTGAAAAAGTTTCTTCATAGTCAATTCCTTGCCTTTGAGTATAACCTTTTGCAACCAGTCTTGCTTTGAAGGTCACTACCTTCCCATCCGCCCCAAGCTTTCTTTTGTAGATCCATTTGCATCATATGGGAACGATTCCCTCAGGTGGATCCACTAATGTCCAGACTTGGTTCGAATACATGGAGTCCATTTGAGACTGCATGGCTTCAAGCCATTCGGTTGAATCAGTATCAGATATTGCTTCTTTGAAATTCATTGGATCACATCCAACACAATGCTCATCACGGCTTTGTTCATGAAGAAGCGTATATCTTGCAGGTGAGCTAATAACTCTATCAGACCTTGTAGGAGCTTGTACTTCAACTACTGGTTCTTGGGAAATGGGTTCAACTTCTATAGTTGAGGGATTATCTTGAATTTCTTCAAGTTCTATCATCTTGCCTTTTCTATCTAATAGAAATTCTTTTTCTAAAAATGTGGCATTTCTTGAAACAAACACTTCTTCATTGGGATGATAGAAATAATATCCAACAGAATTCTTTGGATATCCTACAAAGTAGCACAAAGTGGATCTACTATCCAATTTGTCTCTCACTGTGTGCTTCACGTAAGCAGGACATCCCTATATTCTCATGTAAGAATATTTGGGAGTTTTTCCCATCCATATCTCATATGGTGTTTTATCCACTGCTTTGGTATGGACATTATTCAACAACATTGCCGGAGTTTCAAGTGCAAAGCCCCAAAACGATGTAGGCAGTTCAGTGAATCTCATCACGGATCGAACCATGTCCATCAGGGTTCGATTTCGACGTTCAGAAACACCATGCAATTGTGGTGTTGCTGGTGGAGTCCACTGTGAGAGAATCTCATTCTCTTTTAGATAACCCAAAAATTTAGTACTCAAGTATTCTCCACCTCGATCAGATCGAAGTGCTTTAATACTTCTTTGTAGCTTATTTTCTACTTCAAATTTGAATTCTTTGAACTTTTCAAATGCTTCAGATTTGTGTTTCATCAAATAAACGTACCCATACCTCGAATGGTCATCAGTAAAGGTAATGAAGTAGTAATGCCCAAATTTTGTGCTAACACTTAGCGGGCCACAAACGTCCATGTGGATCAAATCCAGTAGACCATGTGCACGTTCCACGTTTCCATTGAATGGAGTTTTAGTCATTTTTTCTTTTAGACAGGACTATCAAGTTGGTAGAGAATTTATGTCTGACAGGTCAAACATGCCTTCTCCCACTAGTTTGTGCATCATTCTTTGGGAAATTTGACCTAGTCTAGCGTGCCATATTTGTGCGGGATTTGGATCTTCTATTTTTCTTTTGTTTGTTGTTTTCGTACGCGCTTGAATATTGTTCAACGGAATATCTTTTAATTTTAAGTTATAGAGATCGTTTGTTAATTTTCCAGTTCCAATCAAACATTCATTCTTGTATAAATTGCAAACACCTTTAGCAAAAACACAAGAATAACCATCCCTATCAAGCATAGAAATAGAAATAATGTTTTTAACCAATTCAGGAACAAATAAAATGTCTCTCAAAAACAACTTAAAATTATTGTCTAAAATTAAAGTAACGTCTCCAATGGCAGTGGCAGCAACTCTTGCTCCATTTCCCAGTCTTAGAAAGGTCTCACCATCTCTAAGCTTCTTGCTTCTCATCATCACCTGCAAATCATTGCATAGATGAGAACCACATCCGATATCCAATACCCGAGAAGAGGAATTAATAAAAACATTAACTTCAATATAAAACATACCATGGCCAGAACGCTTCTGGGCTAGATACTCCTCACAATTACGCCTCCAATGTCTAGGCTTGTTGCAGTGGAAACAGACTTGTTCTGACTTGTCAGGCTTTGTGGGCCTCGGATTTGGTTTCTTGTATGGCTTCTTGTTGGGCTTGTTCTTCTTTGGAGGGGCAGAACGCTTCTTGCCTTTATTTGGGGCTCCCTTTTTCGTACCGTCCGAAGAACCCACCAGAAGAACATGCTTTTCCTTTTTAATTGTGGCCTCATAATTAGTGAGCATATTGACCAACTCTTCAAGGCTGGCCTCAAGCTTGTTCATAGTAAAATTAACCACAAATCCATCGAACGAGGTAGGCAAAGACAGCAATAGAATATCAGTCGAGAGCTCACTAGGCATAACCAAGTCGAGTCCCACCAACTTTTCGATGAGCCCAATCATCCTAACACCATGTTCATGGACCAAAGTCCCCTCTCGCAAGCGTGTAGTCATGAGTTCTTTAACAGTAGCATGTCTCTCTGAACAAGTTTGTACATCAGACAATTCTTTCAGATGAAGGTGAATGTCAGCAGCATTCACCGCCTCCTTGAACCTCCTCTGAAGTTCATTCGACATAAAAGCCAACATGTAGCTCTTAGCTTGAAGATCATGGTCCCACCATTTCTCAAGGTTAGCTAACTCAGTCCTACTGATATCAGGAGATGCTTCCTTTGGTGGCTTCTTATCGAGCACATACGCAATCTTCTCGGAGTTCAGAACAATCTTTAAATTTCGAAACCAGTCATGATAGTTAGGACCAGTCAATTTGTTTTGATCGAGAATGATTGAAAGCGGGTTACGAGTAGACATCGTAAATATACTGAATATGAAAACAGATAATGGTTACTGATAATTTTAAAATAATTGTAAGATATAAAATATGGATTTCATTTTATAAATTTCCCTCCCACTATTTTTGACATTTCAACCACCCTCTGATGAAAAAGGGAAATCGTATTTCCTTAGTGGGCACGTAGAGTCCAATTAGCCAATTATAATCCCGAATAATATCAGGTAATTATAATTTCTAAAAGGTAGAATCCAATTGCATCCCTATGCAACCTCCGCGTGTTTTGCCTCACGTTTAATAAGGACCCAATAATATGGCGTCGTTTATTTTCACGTGTCAAACCAACCTATCAATATTGAATTGTAGTGGACGGTCGCCATGAGTTCCCCCAATAATATGAGCCGAAGTCATGGGAGTTCCACTCAATTCACATCATATGTCCGGTGGAAGTCACATCTTTACGGCGTCCAGGCCTCTCCAATAATATGAGCTAGACACTGTCCGCGGGTAGCGATCAACATGCAACCACGGTTGATGGAAGGCAAGGAAAAATTAAACTCATTTAATTTTTACTTTTTCGGTTTGATATAAATTTTGAATCTTATTCAAAATGAGGGATTTTACTTTCAAAATCGTCTCATCATTTTAATTTAAAAATCGCGTGCCACGAGTTTGTATGTTTGCCGGATTCATGCAACTATATTATTTAATAATATACATACATGCATACTACTATATATCGCATATATCATAATATGACATTCAACAATAAATAAGGATGATCGATCGCAAACACTATTAGATCCATGTGAGCCATACATGGATCCAGGTCCAAAACCTAGATGATTGCAGGGATGCAAATGCAACTATTACAAAAGCTTCCAATATTTTGCATGTCTTCATCTTGTTCATCGGGCCCATCGTCTTCCAGTCTTGATCTCCCACTATTTCTAATAATTACATTTAAATAGCCATGTCACATAAGGGATACATTTCATGGGGGTGAGAACGGGCCGTAAACCAGGCCCACTTTTAATAATATCAAATATTAACAAAATGAATAAAAACAGTAAAATATCCTAACATACACATAACACATTGGTCAAGGCTCTCGATCATGCTTCATGCATTTAATATCAAATATTAACATCAATTAAATTAAATAAATTTAATTAATTGATAAATCATATATCTAATAATTTTATCACTAACCACCACAATTATTAAATAATTTAATAAATTAAATAAACACATTTATTTAATTTCCAATTAAATCAATAATATTTGATTTCTTGTAAAACTCATTTTTACCATAAATAATTAAAATCATATTCTAATTATTTATTTTACAAGAAAATTATTAATTTTCCAAAAATTAATTTTCAAAAAGAAAAATTGAACCAATTTTCAAAAATATCAATTTTATCCAAAATTTGAAAAATCAGAAAATTGCACCTTAGACCCAAACAATTCAAGCCCATCAGCCAGCACGCTTCCCGAGACACTCCAGGGCAGCCGCCCCCGCTGCCCGAACGTTTCGGGCCGCGCGCAGCGCGCCCAAACGCAGCCGAAGTTTTAAAATTTTTATTTTATTTTTACAATCAAAATATATTTGATTGGGCGTTCGTATGGTTTTCAAAATCAAACATTGATAGGGCGTTAGAATCGTTATACCTTTGGTGATTTAATCACTGGACTCCAACTATTTCGGGGTTGGCGGAGATAGCTCTTGGTGAATCCCTACGAACTTTCTTCAGATCTGCTTTCTTTGATCCTCCTATCAAGTCCACGACTAGATCGTTTGATCCTCTTCCAAATTGCACGAGAAAACTTGGAAGAAATTTTACGTATGAGATTGATATTTGAGAGACGGCTCAAACTTTTCTCCGAAAGGAGATGACCGAAAATATTTGGAAGAGAAGGGAGTGTTTTCTCGAAATTTTACTATGATGGAGGCTAGAGTTATGGCTTGATTATCCTATTTATAATTAAGCCATGACCTTAATACACATATAATAATACATGGGCTTTTTTATTAACATTAATAGGCTTGATTAATTAATTGGGCTAGTCCAACTAGTTTAATTAATTAATCAAAGTCCATTAAGAACTTTAATTATTTAGTACGTTGGACTTGTACTCCTAAAAGCCCATTAAACATATTACGCACTATATTTAAATTTAATATTTAATAAACCCAACTTTTGAGTTTAATAAATTAAATTCATTATAAATTCGACATTTGAATTTATTACATAAATTGTAAATTCAACTCCTTGAATTTTATCATCTCCAAAATTTAATTATCCTAAATTCAACTCCTTGAATTTACTATAATAATATATAAATTCAACTACTTGAATTTATTATCTAAAAATTTAATTATCATAAATTCAACTCCTTGAATTTACTATAATATATAAATTCAACTACTTAAATTTATTATCTTAACGGGAACAAACGATCCAGTGCTTGTGTGACCCTCAATGGTTCAGGGATACAGCTAGCTGTGGGTTCACAACTCTTTGTAATTCGAAATAACATTTATTCTTATTCGAGCTTACCCTAGTTAGCTCCATTCTTTTCATCAACACCTTGATCAAGAATGTCAGAACTCATTTCTGATTGCACCCATCGAATCATGGTAAGAGCGTCTAGTAGCATTGCCCCATGCTCCCATAGGTATCACTGATAGTGCCTGCAAGAACCAGTCGATTATGATTAACGTACAGTATGGTCCATTCATATCATATATCCCAATCGAATCTGCAACCATTGGTTCATCGAGGGTTGCATATTAATTCGATAACTATGTGATAACTATAAATAGTGGCATCGCATGTACCGTTCGAGAACTCCTTCTCTAACGTACATCTCATACTCTGGCCAGAGATTCCATGCACTATAATTTCATCAGATCACATAGGATATCTACACCCGCAGGTGAGCGGTGAATACCCTACTACAATGCACTGGCTCCTATTTGTGTCGCGACTGTACCCAACCTCGCCACCTGATGACTCTCCTGGAGTCGGTAAACGAGTCAAATCACATCCCTAGCATATAGAGTCTCAGTGTTGTCCCGGGTCGTAAGTGTTGGATCTCGGTTTTCTACACGCCCAAACGCAGCGGAAGTTTTAAAATTTTTATTTTATTTTGACAATCAAAATATATTTGATTGAACGTTCGTATGGTTTTCAAAAACAAAATATTCATAGGATGTTAGAATTTATACCTTCGGTGAAAATTTCACAATGCTCCAACTATTACGGGGTTAGCGGAGATAGCTCTTGATAAATTCTCTACAAACTTTCTTCGAGTTTCCTTCTATCAAGTTTACGACCAGAAGATTTGTTCCTCTTTCAAATATTACTAGAATATTTGAAAGAAGTTTTTACGTTGAGATGAAAAATTTGAGAGATGACTCAAATTTCTTTTTCTTGAAAAGTGGCCAAAAATTTTCGAGGAATTGTAATTTGAGATTCTCGAAAATCTCATATCATGTACGTGGAGGCTATCCCTTTTTTTAATTTATATATTAAAAACAAGACCTTTAACCTAAATTCCATAATTATGTATTTAGGTTCCTTAATTAAATCCAATGGGCTTTATTAATTAAATAGACTAGTCAAACTAGTTTAATTAATTATATTAAAGTCCATTAAGATGTTTAATCATTTAATATGTTGAACTTGTACTCCTACAAGCCCATTAAACATACCTCCCATCATATTTAATTTAATATTTAATAAATTCAACCCTTGAGTTTAATAAATTAAATCCATTATAAATTCAACATTTGAATTTATTATTATAAATTCAACTCTTTGAATTTTATCACCTTCAAAATTTAATATTTAATAAACCCAACATTTGAGTTTAATAAATTAAATTATCAAATTTTATAAATTCAACTTGTTGAATTTATTCTCTCAAAATTTAATTATCATAAATTCAACTCCTTGAATTTACTATATAATATAAATTCAACTTCATGAACTTATTCTTTCAACGGGAACAAACGATCCAGTACTTGTGTGACCCTCAATGTTTCAGGGATACAGCTAGCCGTGGGTTCACAACTCTTTGTGATTGATGACTTAATTCCTTATTCGGGCTTACCCTAGTTAGCCCCATTCTTTTCATCAACACCTTAATCAAGAATGTCAGACCTCATTTCTGATTGCACCCATCGGATCATGGTAAGAGTGTCTAGTAGCATCGCACCATGATCCCCTAGGTATCACTGATAGTGCATGCAAGAACCAGTCGATTATGATCAACGTACAATACGGTCCTTTCATCTCATATATCACGATCGAATCTGCAACCATTGGTTCATCGAGGGTTGCATATTAATTCGATAACTATGTGATAACTATAAATAGTGGCATCACATGTACCGTTCGAGCACTCCTTCTCTAACGTACATCTTATACTCTGGCCAGAGATTCCATGCACTATAATTTCATCAGATCACATAGGATATCTACACCCGCAGGTGAGCGGTGAATCCCTGACTACAATGCACTGGCTCCTATATGTTTCGCAATTATTCCCAACCTCGCCACCTGATGACTCTCATGGATTCAGTAAACGAGTCAAAGCATAGCCCTCGCATATAGAGCCTCACTGTTGTCCCGGGTCGTAAGGACTAATGGTGTGCAATCATAACCACGGACTTATTCTCTCGATGAATGGTAACCACTTGGAAAGTCCGAGGGAGGGTTGTTCGGTATAATCATCATATGACTTCCCATCTGCACGTTTGGACATCTCTATGTCCTTATCAAGAAACGCAGTACACAACATCACAAATGCTAGACTCAAGCGACCTTTATTTAGTTTTAGGCGGCTGAATCGACTAGGAACGAATGATAGTGTTTACAAACGAGTTTCAATATCGAATTACGATTCATTTGTATTAAAGTATAATCAAGGTCTTTATCTATGTTTGATAACATGGGTATATAGATAAAGAAATAACAAACTATGAAATAATGAATTATATTAAAATAAAGATTGTTTATTACAACTGAGTCAATAAAATCCAGCCAACAATTGGCTTGCAGGGCATTTACTCTAACACATGTATCTCCACAGGACCTTCTTTCTTAATTCGCCTTTGTTAATGGTCATTCTCAAGGGGATGGCTGTTGCCATTTTGGGGTGCCTAGCCCTGGAATTTGTTGAATGTTAGTCATGACTAGGGGTTCATACTGAACTCCATTTGTTGATACAGTTCGGTACTTGAAAGATTCTGCTATCAGTTTTCTGCATAAAGTGAACAGCGAGATTCTTCATTGGCATATTATATTTTTATCACGTTGTCATCTTCATAAATTTTGGACGATATCATTAATGCTAAATGACATAATCAGTCCCTTTCATATGTGTTCTATGGTTTGGCATCTTTGCATGGCTGCAAGTTATTGGTTTCATTCCTCCCGTTAAATCCTTTTTAGATGGTGGTTTTCAATACTTCTTTATTCCCATGATAAGGGGCTTGGAGAAGTAAGATACAAAAATTGAGCTTACTGCTGCTATTAAAGCCTTACTGACTAGTGGAAAGCCAACCCCTCAAATACAATAGTTCATTGACTCACTCATTATCAACTGTTGTAGGGTAACTAGGAAATTGTGATATTACCTTGTCTCACTCACGCTCACACTCACACTCACACTCACACTCACACTCATTTATGTTTCTCTTTGTACCCTTCCTTCTCCTTATTTAATCAAATTTTTTTGTCACCATTTTATTTTTTTATCCCCTTATAAAATATAGTCAACATTTTTAATTTTAAGCAGTACTGTCAGTCTGATTTTTCTAAAACTGAGTTCTTTTTGTTTATTTGTTGGTTGGGCAGTGATTGTTGGAGAAATCGCAAATTTTGCAGCTTATGCCTTTGCACCAGCAATTCTAGTGACTCCTCTTGGAGCTCTCAGCATTATTATCAGGCATGATATCCTTTCAGAGACATTAGTTGACTTTGTTACAGGACCTTGTTTGATCAATTATTTGTGTGCGTATATTGCAGTGCTGTACTTGCGCACATTATTTTGCGGGAGAGGCTCCATATTTTTGGTATTCTTGGCTGTGTTTTGTGTGTTGTGGGCTCGACAACTATTGTCTTGCATGCTCCACAAGAACGGGAGATTGAATCTGTAAAAGAAGTTTGGGACCTTGCCACTGAGCCAGGTAACTTTACATATTGGCTTTCTTTATTACTTGGTTGATCATACTGCAGCGCTCTTCTTTATCTTTTTTATGCCATGTTCCCTGCTGAGCATAAATATTACATCTGTCCTGCAGCTTTTCTCTTCTATGCATCTCTGGTGATGGCAATTGTCCTCGTACTAGTATTTCGTTATATTCCAGAATATGGACAGACACATATAATGTTTTACATTGGTGTTTGTTCACTAGTTGGCTCCTTGTCGGTAGGTATTTCTTATAGGCTCATTTGGTCCTCCTCAAGTTGACCCTCTTTTAGTGCAGTCAAATCAAGAAAATAAGAAAATAGGAAAGCGTTATTATGTAGTTTCTTTAAGTATCAATACTAAGAACGGTGACTTTGTAGGTCATGAGCGTAAAAGCACTAGGAATTGCATTGAAGTTGACATTGTCAGGAATGAATCAGCTAATATATCCCCAGACATGGGCCTTCGCTATAGTTGTTGGTGCTTGCCTGGTTACTCAAATGAATTACTTGAATAAGGTAAAAAATGTATCCTCTATTTCTTCATTACCATGTTGATGTGTCTGTGCATTGTTTAAAGCAGATAGCAACACCATTAATACTATGTGAATTTGGCCTTAGGTATGCCTTTATCATTTTATCCATGTATTTCAGTTATAATAAAGCCATCAACTTTTGTTTGGTTTTTCATTCTGTTGGGTGTCTAATTACTTGAACAATGAGGGTTCTCAAAATTTTTAAACTTTATTTCTATTGATTTAATAGTGGATGGTTTTTTTCACTCTAATGTGAGATTTTCACCTAATGCAACAGGTAGTTTTGGAATGTGTCTCTATATAAACTTTCGATTTTCTAATCTATTATAAATCTTGAATGCAGGCTCTTGACACGTTCAACACTGCTGTAGTTTCACCTATTTACTATGTCATGTTCACGTCCTTGACTATATTGGCAAGTGTGATCATGTTCAAGGTAATTAATTATTCATCTCAATGGATTACTTTTAAGAATGTTATTTGGTTGTGTAAAACTGTCATCGTTTTTCACAGTAAGCAATCACTGTCAAAAAAGTTCTATTGTTAGGGGGAACCATGTACTCGAGGGCTTGTATCGAGATAGCATGGATATCATATGCACAAACATTTTTTTCCCTGCCAGATAAGGAGTGTATATTGCTCCTACAGTACCTTGTGGCTGTTTATGTAAAGGCCTAGAAATCCTTACTTGAGAATTTGCGGAAAAATTAAAAATTTTCTTTTAAACTATATGAAATATCCAGTTCATAAAATAAACTGTTAAATAATGTATCATGTTTAAAAATAGCAGCGGAAGAAATTAATGTTGTAAAAATAACTGTAAAAATTTTATCCAACGGTAGGTAAAAATGTTTGATCGATAACAATAATAAATGCTGAAAAGTGAGGTCCTCGGGTCCCACTACTGCCGACTCGAGCTGGCTCACTGATCCCCGCCCTCGGTCCCGACATCATCAGTACCTACAACAATCAAGTCTAGTGAGTCTAAAGACTCAGCATGCATATATCGTAAATAACAAGTAAATAAATAATAAAGTCGCATGCAAGTGAAAATATCCTGTAATAAGGTGTAACGTAAAATATCATTTCAAAGGTAATTATAGTACGTGCATGACTGAACTGAAAATATCAGTGAAAATGTTTGCTCCTTAGAGCCCTGTAATAAAATGGCATGTCATAAATTTTGTGTTGAGATTATGGTCTACGCAAGTGGTCCCTGAACTGAGCTGACCGGTAACTGGTGACCGGACCAGTAACTGGAGACCGGATTTAATAATGTACGTCTGATCAGACTCCTGCCAAAGTATACTGGGTGAAACAACTGAACTGACCGGTAACTGACGACCGGACCGGTAACTAGCGATCGGATTTAATAATGATCCCATGTAGTAAAGTGACCACAAGCAATATCGCATAAATCTCAAAATAAATATTTTTGCACGTGATATAAATAAATAACATCATTAAATATGAACAATTTCGATCTTCTTGCATTAAAATCATGTACATGCGATATTTAAAAATACCTATATGGCTTGATTGAAGAGTGAAAGAAGATATAAACATGCCTTGGTTTGTTTTGACAGAAAACAAACGAAATAACGACGCGGCGCGGCGGAGACGGAGTGCTCTTCACGTTCATACTTTTCTCTCTTAATTCCTTTAAACCAAGCATGCACCATAATTATTATAATGGCATAAAAATCGTAAATGTGATGCACGAACATTTAAAAATATCATGATTTGTGCTCAGGGCGCTCCAAGGACTAAAATCTCACCCCGGGTGCAAAATGACCATTTTTGCCCCTGAAAACCCGAAAATTATCGTTTCAACCCTGGACCTCTAAAATTGACCCGAAGCTTACCCAACTCCTTAAAATGTCCCAAAACATTTTTAAAGGTGCTCCTAGACGTAAACTCGAGCCAAAATCATAACTTAACCGATTTGTTTTCAAATTTGGACCGGGGTCCCGGTTTTAACCCGAATCGACTCGAAACTCAACTAAATTTTTCCCAACTTAATTTCACATCTTAAAAACACTATAGTGATCCTAACATCTTAAAATCGGCCTAAGAGCTTACGGCTAACAATTTCAGAAATCATCAAACCACTCGGCCCTTCCCACAAGACACGTTCACCCATTGACTCACCCTATTAATCACGTTTATTCTATCACCCACCGAAAGCAGCCCTCAACCAATCACACCTTAGCTATTCTAGTCTCCATTATACCCAAGAATCCACGCCTACTCCTCCATGCACGAAACACCGCTCACCCGCTCAGAAACATGCACGCACCCTACACGGCTAACCACTCAACCTAGTTCGATCTGCGTTGTGGCTCTTCCCAGCACCAGCCGTGCCTTTACAGGTCGTGGTTCAGACCCCTCAAAGTTTGATCCATGGCTTGGTATGGCACCTGCAACGCTGAACCTTGCCCCTTCATCGATCTACCCACACACGCACCCATAAACAAGAACCGAGGATCCTTCATACTCTACATCGTATAGACTCGTTTCCAACCTACGACTCTTCTCTTGATTGGTAATAACAGGCCCCATTTGCCTCAGTTGACAGCCCCTTTGCACAACTAGCAGAGAAAGCGTGAGCACTCAATATATACTGCAATAACATGATGCGATCCAAAAGCTTCATCATTTTATGCATAGATCGACAGATTACGTGAACACCCAACATTAATATTAACGTGCATGATGCAAAAACAGGAGTAACAAGCATGCTTGATTGTGTTAAACACGAGGAGATAAAAGAGAGAGGAGTCGGAAGAATCTATCTACGCAAGAACTGAAATAGCCGAAGGTTCCTTGAGCTTTGCTGTTTGAGAAAATCGATAGGGTGAGGAATTCTGAGTGGGTGGGATGTCGGCTGGTGAAGGTGCTAATGTCTAGGTTTAGGTTAAAGGGTAATATATATATATATATACTAATTACATAGTTAACAAATAGTTTAAAGGGTCTTAATTTGATTAATTAAAAGCTTAAGAGTTTTAGGCCCAATAAGTCCAAAAGTGGGCCCATAAGTTTCATACGCCATACCGAAAAATATTTCGTGTTGAGAAGATTTTGAAAATATTAACCGAACCCTTAAAAAGTGTCCCGATTCGATAAAATTTGCGTACCGATAAAAAAATAAAATCTGCAGGTAGAAATATCCAAAAATTCCCATTTTTCAAAAATACACTTAAAAATGCTTTAAATTAATTTATAAAAATAAATCGTGTAATAAAATAATTTTCCTTAAATTCTCCGATCTCCGTTCCTCGATCGAACGTGAAATGCACCTAGAAACCCTAATGCGTGAACTTTTAAAATTTCATGAAACAAATCCTGTCATGCATGAATTATGCCTAAAATGCATAAAAATAATTAAACATAAATTAATGAAACAAACATGCTAAAATACCACTTCTTAAATAAGTCTTTATTAACTTATTTCAATACTCCATCTCCGGTCCGGCTCACTTATTTAGCTGAAAAGATAACAATTAAACTACTGCGTAAAATAAATAAATTTAAAGAAAAGAATTTAAATACTCATGCAATAAACTCATTTAAAATATTAGAATTATGCACGGGTTCTACAGTTTATATGCTACTGTGATCAAGATGTGGTCCTCAAACCGCTACATGTCTCAAAAACTTTAATTTGCTTCAATGCCACCACTTCACCTTTTGGTTTGGTCACAGATACTTGGCCTCGTAAATATTTTAAAAATAAGAACCTTGATTTGCACCAATGCCCCACCACTTTTTACCTCTTGGTTCGGTCACAGGTGCTCGGTCCTATAAGATATGTTTTTAAAATAATGGCACATTGATGTATAAGCTATTTGAGGAAATTTGTGAAGGTCCTTGTAGTTTATTGTGAATTCTTGGTAGCATTGGTCACCTACGATTTCAATCTGCACACACTGAATTTTGTTCAGGCCAAGTGCAGAAGAAACATAATTCTGTCAGAAGACGTCTTGCTGTATCTTTTGTGTTTTCCCATGAATATTTTTAGACAGTTCATGCTTAAACGGGCAATAAAATGCCATGGATGTAGTGAAACTTCATGATATTATGGTTGACAATGTTTTGTTTACCATGAACAGGACTGGGACAGGCAGAATCCAACCCAGATTGTTACAGAAATGTGTGGCTTTGTAACTATTCTTTCAGGAACATTTCTTCTTCACAAAACAAAAGACATGGCTGACGGTATGCGCTATTTAATATTCTAAGTTGTAGCTCGGAGTAGTTAAAATCTATGTAAAACTTTTCAAAACTTTTGGAACAACAATTCTGATCAACGAGCGTATAACGGCGGAATTTTTTTATAGAAGCACTCCATTTAAAACTTGTTTTAAAGCAGGAGTTTTTGCAAACTTCTTTTTATCGAAACACTCTCCACGTACAATAAGTATTTGTTTCGTGGTTTTCTAATCCATATTTTGTCGTAGGTTCTTTATCTATGAGCATGAAACTGCCAAGATACGCTGACGACGAGAATGGTTTTGGTACAGAAGGCATTCCCCTACGGCGCCAGGAATCAACAAGAACATGATGTATTTTCTCCCACTTTTTTTTTTTTGGTCTTAACTTTTAACTCTTCTTTTTTCTTTTTTGTCAAATTCGCTCTCTTTTGGGAATATACCGCGCAAGTTATGTATTTTACCGATACTGGATTAGTCCTCACTGCCCATTTTGCATTGCGAAAACCAAGAGTAATTCCCCTTGCATTTTTACACCTCTCCTGGCTAAATCTTCAATTGAACATGCACTCAGAAATTTTGGCCAGATTTTGAAATATATATGAATAATCTATACTAAAACATGTAATACAATAATTTTTGTTGTACAAAAGAATGAGCATTTTTCTCTATCAACTAAAATGACCAAGATAAAGCTTGATGCATTATTAGATAGTAAATATAAAAACCATTGGAAACTATATTTACATAATACTATGTTTGCGCAAGAAATTTTTACTTTAGCCAAGCGTATCAATTGCTTGATAAGTATATATTGAAATGGACACGAGTTGCAAAGGTTGATGCCATATATTTTATGACTGCGCAAAATAGCATCGATGATCCAGAAAAGAGTTTGATGTCAAGATACTCGAGGTTATCTTATAAAGCTTTCGTAGCAATTGATGATGCGTCGTTGACTGATGAGGGGACAAATTTCTTGGATGAACAATTAGATTATATTTTAAGCAAAATTAAAGAGGGGACAAACTTTTTGGATGAACAATTAGATTATATTTTAAACAAAATTAAAGAGATAAACACCAATAAAACTTTCAACATTGAAAGTCAAAAGAAGAAAACCATGGATGTTGTCCTTGGTATAATTGATCCTTCTGAAATAAGAGCAAAGGGCTGTGGGAAGAGATTGAAATCATCAAAGAAGAAGTCAATCTCAAAGGCCAGACTATGTCATGGATGCAAGAGTCGAGGTGTGTCTCATGACAAGTGAAATAGTCCAATTTTGTGCAACGGGTATGTGTTGATTAATATTGTGTGTATTTTATAAATTTTTTACAAACCAAATAATTTGATTTATTTGGTAAATATGACGATGTGTCGTTTACTAGATCAACTATACATGATCATCATAACAACGATGACAACATAGATGAAGAAGATTTTGCATCGATGGCTGGTACTTTAAATGTTTAATTTTTTTAAACAATAGTGTTACGAGATATTGATGTTAAGAATTGTATTTATTATTGCAGGTTCTAACAACATGCGAGCAACTGGAATACATTTGGATGAATGAATTAAGTTCATTTATGTATGATAATCTCCTTTTTGTTTTTCATTTTTTAATCTTTTGGTACATCGTGTTATTCTTTTTTTCATTCAGTTCCACCTATGAGATTGTTAAGTTCTTTATTTTTTGGTATTTATTTATTTATTTGATTTTCAGAATATTTTTTATTAGTTTTGTTGTTTTTGACAGCTTCAATTCGTAAAGAACTTGTATGATAGATACAAAGCTCATGTTAATTTGGCTAATTTTTTTATGGATGCAATATCTTAAGGTTTTAATCGTTTGTAAACGGTTCTGTGATGAATTTTCTTAATTGTTGATATGATATTCTTTGAATTAATGTATTTACCTTTTCTAGTGATTGCATTTCTAAGAATAAACCCCTCTAAGGGCATTTGAAAATGCCATGTTTCAAAGGCACTCATGTGTGCTTGTTTTTACTTAATTATTAAGTAAAAACAAAGAACAAAATATTGAAATAATCAAATGCCACCTATACTCAATAATTATTGATAATTAGTAGTGTCTTCTATATAGATTTATAAGGACATTGAAAAGCCACTAATACTAATTTATAAGGATTTTTAAATAGCTCTTAAATTTCTTTCCACAGTCATTCGTAGCTGTTACTGTTGCATCTCGGTTTTCTCATGTCCAAATGCAGCGAAAGTTTTAAAAATTTTAGATCTTGACATTCAAGATATTTTTGGACACTTGTATGGTTTTTAATTAAACATTCATAAGGTGTTAGAAAAATACTTTTAGTGAATTAAATCATTTGGCTTCAACTAATCCGATATAGGAGGATATGACTCTTGTTGTAAATCCCTACGAACTTTCTTCAAATCTCCTTTCTTTAATCCTCATATCAAGTCCACGACTAGATCGTTTGTTCATCTTCCAAATAGTATTAGAATATTTGAAAGAAGTTTTGTGTAGAGATTAATTAATACAAGAGACGGGTCAAAAATCCTTGAAGTTAATCAAGGTAATGGCCGAAATTTTGGAGAAGGAAAGAGGAGGAATTTTCGAAAAACAAGTTCTCTTGGAGGCTAGGGTTTTTTTTTTCAAAACATTGTGAATGAATTGTGTTTAACCCTAAGCCTGATATACATATATAAGCTTAGGACCCATTAATTAAATTAAACACTTAATGGCCTTAATCAATTAATTATTCTATTCCAACTAGTTTAATTAATTAATATTTTAAAGTCCAATTAAGAACCTTAATAATATGTATGTTGGTCTTGTACTCCTACAAGCCCATTATACATATGCTCATTACATTTAATTTAAATCCCTTATAAATTCAACATTTGAATTTAATATTTAAATTATAAATTCAACTCCTTGAATTTATCACCTCCAAAATTTAATATTTAATAAACTCAACTTTTGAGCTTAATAAATTAAATCCTTCATAAATTCAACATTTGAATTTAATATTTAAATTATAAATTCAACTCCTTGAATTTATCACCCCCAAAATTTAATATTTAATAAACTCAACTTTTGAGTTTAATAAATTAAATTCTCATATATCCTGATGAGAACTGCAACCATTGGTTCATCGAGGGTTGCATAATAATTCGATAACTATGTGACACATATAAATAGTGTCATCGCAAGTACTACTGGAGAACTCCTTCCCTAACGTACATCTCATACTCTGGCCAGAGAATTCACGTACTATTATTTTATCAGATCACATAGGATATCCACACCCGTAGGTGAGCGGTGAATCCCAGACTACAATGCACTTGCTCCTATATGTCTCACAATTGTACTCAATCTCGTCACCTGATGACTCTCCTGGAGCCGGTAAATGAGTTAAAGCATAGCCCTAACATATAGAGCATCAGTGTTGTCCCGGGTCGTAAGGACTAATGGTGTACAATCATAACTACAGACTTATCCTCTCGATGAATGATAACAACTTGGAAAGTCCGAGAGAGGGTTGTTCGTCATAATCATCATATGACTATCCATCTGCGTGTTTGGACATCTCTATATCCTTACCAAGAAATGCGATACACAACATCGCAGATTCTAGTCTCGAGCTCAAGCGACCATTATTCATGTTTTAGGCGGCTGAATCGACTAGGAACGAATTTAGATTTTACAATGTTTACAAATGAGTTTCAACATCAAATTACGATTCATTTGTATTAAAGTATAATCAAGGTCTTTATCTATGTTGTTCACATGAGTATACAGATAAAGAAATAACAAACCATGAAAAGTTAAATTATATTAAAATAAAGATCGTTTATTACAGTTGAGTCAATAAATTTCCTAGCCAACCGTTGGCTTGCAGGGCATCTACTCTAACAATCTCCTACTTGACCTAGAGCCAACTACCTATAAACTTTAATCCCATTGATTCGCGATGCTACTCAAACAATGGTCCTGGCAAGGGCTATGTAAGTAGATCGACAACATTTTATGCAGAGGAGACTCTTTCGACATATATGTCTCCTCTTCCCACAATCTCCCGTATGATGTGGAACTTCCTCAGTACATGTTTGGATCGCTGATGAGAACTTGGTTCCTTTGCTTGCGCAACGGATCCAGTGTTGTCACAGTACACCGGGACTGGATCAACTCTATTAGGAATAACGCCCAACTCTTGGACAAAATTCCTCATCCAAACTGCCTCTTTAACTGCAGCAGATGCAGCAATGTATTCAGCTTCAGTGGTGGAATCCGCAACGGTCTCTTGCTTGGAACTTTTCCAAGAGACATCCACACCATTTAGCATGAATACAAAACCAGAGGTCGATTTCGAATCATTTACGTCACATTGGAACTAGAATCAATGTAGCCTTCCAATTTCAATACTCCACCCCTACAAACCATGAACAAGTTCTTAGTCCTTCTCAAGTACTTAAGAATATCTTTCACAGCCTTCCAATGCATTGGACCAGGGTTCGCCTAATATCTGCTTGTAACACTCAGAGCGTAAGAAACATCAGGACGTGTTGATATCATACCATACATGATACTACCAATGGCTAACGCATATGGAATACTTGTCATCTTCTCTATCTATTCATCACTTTTGGGACACATAGCTTTAGATAGAGTAACACCATGACACATTGGTCAATATCCTCTCTTGAACTCTACCATAGAGAATCTATTTAGAATGGTATCGATATAAATCGTTTGGGTGAGCCCCAACATCCTTTTTGATCTATCTCTATAGATTTGTATTCCCAATACATAAGATGCTTCACCCATGTCTTTCATGTAGAATTTACTTGCTAACCAAACTTTAGTTGATTGAAATAATCCTAAATCATTCTCAATGAGCATGATATCATCAACATAAAGTACTAAGAATGTCACTGTACTCCCACTAACTTTCTTGTAAACGCGTGGTTTCTCAAGATTCTTAGCAAAACCAAACTCTTTGATAGTGATATCAAATCTGAGCTTCTCAAGATTCTTAGCAAAACCAAACTCTTTGATAGTGATATCAAATCTGAGCTTCCAACTCCTTGACGCCTGCTTGAGACCATATATTGATCTCAGAAGTTTGCATACCTTATGCTCTCACTTCCTACTGATGTGTATCCCTCAGGTTGAGACATATAAATCTCTTTTTTGATGTCTCCATTGAGAAATGCAGTTTTTACATCCATTTGTCAAATCTCATAGTCATACCATGCTGCTATGGCTAGTAGTATTCTAATGGACTTAAACATAGCTACTGGTGAAAAAGTTTCTTCATAGTCAATTCCTTGCCTTTGAGTATAACCTTTTGCAACCAGTCTTGCTTTGAAGGTCACTACCTTCCCATCCGCCCCAAGCTTTCTTTTGTAGATCCATTTGCATCATATGGGAACGATTCCCTCAGGTGGATCCACTAATGTCCAGACTTGGTTTGAATACATAGAGTCCATTTCTGACTGCATGGCTTCAAACCATTTGGTTGAATCAGTATAAGATATTGCTTCTTTGAAATTCATTGGATCACATCCAACACAATGCTAATCATGGCTTTGTTCATGAAGAAGCGTATATCTTGTAGGTGGTCTAATAACCCTATCAGACCTTCTAGGAGCTTGTACTTCAACTACTGATTGTTAGGAAATAGGTTCAACTTCTATAGTTGAGAGAATAGTTTGAATTTCTTCAAGTTCTATCTTCTTGTTTTTTCTATCTAATAAAAATTCTTTTTCCAAAAAAGTGGCATTTCTTGAAACAAACACTTTTTCTTATTGGGATGATAGAAATAATATCCAACAGAATTCTTTGGATATCCTACAAAGTAGCACAAAGTGGATCTACTATCCAATTTTTCTCCCATTGTCTGCTGCTTCACGTAAGTAGGATATCCCCATATTCTCATGTAAGAATATTTGGGATTTTTCTCATCCATATCTCATATGGTATTTTATCCACTGCTTTAGTATGAACTTTATTCAACAACATTGCCGCAGTTTCAAGCGCAAAGCCCCAAAACGATGTAGGCAATTCAGTGAATCCCATCATGGATCGAACCATGTCCAACAAGGTTTGCTTATGACAATCAGAAACACCATTCAATTGTGGTGTTGCTGGTGGAGTCCACTGTGAGAGAATCTCATTCTCTTTTAGATAACCCCAAAATTCAGCACTCAAGTATTCTTCACCTCGATCGGATCGAAGTGCTTTAATACTTTTTTTTAGCTGATTTTCTACTTCAGATCTGAATTCTTTGAACTTTTCAAATGCTTTAGATTTGTGTTTCATCAAATAAACATACTCATACCTTGAATGGTCATATGTAAAGGTAATGAGGTAGGAATGCCCAAATTTTGTGCTAACACTTAGCGGGCCACAAACGTCCGTGTGGATCAAATCTAGTAGACCATGTGTACGTTCTACGTTTCCATTGAATGGAGTCTTAGTCATTTTTTTCTTTTAGACAGGACTTACAAGTAGGCAGAGAATTTATGTCTGACAAGTCAAACATGCCTTCTCCCACTAGTTTGTGCATCTTTCTTTGGAAAATGTTACCTAGTCTAGCGTGCCATATCTGTGCGGGATTTGGATCATTTAACTTTCTTTTGTTTGTTATTGAAATCATGTTTACTTGGACATTCACTTAACGTTTTTAGAACATTTCTGACGTATATAAATTTTTATGTCCAGACTTCTTGCAGTGAAATAAATATGATCTGACTTATCGGGCTTTGTAGGGCTTTTAAGTGTCCTTCAGAGTTTGCCTCTTATTGGGTTTGTTTTTCTTGTGAGGGACATAACATTTTTTTCCTTTACCTTGTGGGTCATTTTTCGTCTGACGAGAGGCCCATTAGAAAAACAACAATTTCCTGTTTTATGGTGATCTCATAAGTCATAAGCATATTGACTAGCTTTTCAAGGCTATCATCTATCTTATTCAAATTGAAGTTATCCATAACCCCGTCAAATGAGGAAGAGAAAGACAACAAATTGATGTCATCAACTAACTCGTTAGGAATCATATATTCCAAACCCACCACATTCTCAATAATCCCAGTCATATGTACACCACGCTCATGGGCCAAAGCCCCATCTTGCATACGTGTAATAATGAGCTTGAAAGTGGTGTGCATCATTGTATGTGTTTCATGCACCATGCAACTCTTGCACATGTATTCGAATGTCAGCGGCATTCAAAATTTCCTCAAACTGTCCCTACAATTCAATTGACATAGAAGCGAGCATGTTACACTTTATCTTCCGTACTATGGTCCTACCATCTTGCATACTTTGTCAGTTCATCATGAATGACATTAGTGTGTATGCCACTTTCTCCGAATTCAGAACAATTTCCCAACCAGTCTTGAAAATTAGATTCGGTTATCTTGTTAATAACAGAAATATATTACGTGACGAAATCAAAAATATACTGATATAGAAACAGAATAATAGTTGCTGATTAGTTTAAAATAATTTTAAGATATAAAATATGGATTTTTATTTTATAAATTCCCTCCTACTATTTTGACATTTCCACCACCCTCTGTTGAAAAAGGGAAATCGTATTTCCTTAGTGGGCACGTAGAGTCCAATTAATCAATTATAATCCCGAATAATATCAGCCAATTTTAATTTCTAAAAGATAGAATCCAATTGCATCCTTATGCAACCTCCGCGTGTTTTGCCTCACGTTTAATAAGGACCTAATAATATGACGCCGTTCATTTTCGCATGTCAAATCGACCCATCAATATTGAATTGTAGTATACGGTCGCCATGAGTTCCCCCAATAATATGAGCCGAAGTCATGGGAGTTCCACTCAATTCACGTCATATGTCTGGTGGAAGTCATAGCTTTCCGACGTCCAGGCCTTCCCAATAATATGAGCTAGACACTGTCCGCGTTTAGCGATCAACATACAACCACGGTTGATTGAGGGCAAGGAAAAATTAAACACTTTTAATTTTTACTTTTACGGTTTGATATATATTTTGAATCATATTCAAAATGAGGGATTTTAATTTTAAAATTGTCTCATCATTTTAATTTAAAATCGCGTGCCACGAGTTTGTATGTTTGCTGGATTCATGCAACTATAGTAACTAAGAATATACATAAATGCATACTACTATATATCGCATATATATCATAATATAACATTCAACAATAAATAAGGATGATCGATCGCCAACACTATTAGATCCAAGTGAGCCATACATGGATCCAGGTCCAAAACCTAGATGAATGCAGGGATGCAAATGCAACTATTATAAGAGCTTCCAATATTTTACATGTCTTCATATTGCTCATCGGGCCCATCATCTTCAAAGTCTTGATCTCCCACTATTTCTAATAATTACATTTAAATAGCCATGACACATAAGGGATACATCTCATGGGATGGGAACGGGCCATAAACCAGGCTCGCTTTAATGATATCAAATATTAACAAAATGAATAAAACAGTAAAATATCTTAAAATACACCAACACATTGGTCAAAGCTCTCGATCATCGTTCATGCATATAATATCAAATATCAAATATTAACATCAATTAATTAAACAAATTTAATTAACTGATAAATAATATATCTAATAATTTTATCATTAACCACTACAATTAATAAAGCATTTAATAAATTAAATAAACACCTTTATTTAATTTTCAATTAAATCAATAACAATTGATTTCTTGTAAAACTCATTTTTACCATAAATAATTAAAATCATATTCTAATTATTTATTTTACAAGAAAATTATTAATTTTCCGAAAGAAAAATTATACCAATTTTCAAAAATATCAATTTTGCCCAAAAATTTGAAAAAACTGAAAATTGCACCCTAGGCACAAACAATTCAAGCCCATCATTCAGCACGGTTTCCGAGACACTCTCGGGCAGCCGCCCGCGCTCCCCATCTCGTTGCCCGAACGTTTCGGGTAGTAGCAGGGGCCCTGGCGTCCGCACGCTGCGCCGCGCGCTTCGTACAGCGCACGCGGTCTGCCCGGAATAGTTCCGGGCAGATCCGATTTTTTTTTTTAAATTTCTGGAAAAATAAATTTTTATGGTGCATCAATTTTCTGAAAAATTTTCTTGTGTGGTTAGAAATAAATTATTCAATATGATTTAAAACCATACGATATAGAGAACCTGGATCTGATACCACTGTTGGATCTCGGTTTTCTCGTGCCCAAATGCAGCGGAAGTTTTAAAAATTTTAGATCTTGACATTCAAGTTATATTTGGATACTCCTATGGTTTTTAATTAAACATTCATAGGGTGTTAGAATAATACCTTTAGTGAATTAAATCATTTGGCTCCAACTAATCTGATGTAGGCGGATATAGCTCTTGTTGTAAATCTCTACAAACTTTCTTCAAATCTCCTTTCTTTAATCCTTCTATCAAGTCCACGACTAGATCATTTATTCCTCTTCCAAATAACATTAGAATATTTGAAAGAAGTTTTGCGTAGAGATTAATTAATACAAGAGACGGCTCAAAAATGTTAATCAAGGTAATGGCCGAAATTTCGGAGAAGGAAAGGGGAGGAATTTTCGAAAAACAAGTTCTCTTGGAGGCTAGGGTTTTTTTTTTCAAAAAATTGTGAATGAATTGTGTTTAACCCTAAGCCTAATACACATATATAAGCTTAGGGCCCATTAATTAAATTAAACACTTAATGGGCTTAATAAATTAATTATTCTATTCCAACTAGTTTAATTAATTAATTAATATTTTAAAGTCCAATTAAGAACCTTAATAATATGTATGTTTGTCTTGTACTCCTACAAGTCCATTATACATATACTCATTACATTTAATTTAAATCTTTTATAAATTCAACATTTGAATTTAATATTTAAATTATAAATTCAACTCTTTGAATTTATCACCTCCAAAATTTAATATTTAATAAACTCAACTTTTGACCTTAATAAATTAATTCCATCATAAATTCAACATTTGAATTTAATATTTAAATTATAAATTCAACTCATTGAATTTATAACCTCCAAAATTTAATATTTAATAAACTCAACTTTTTAGTTTAATAAATTAAATTCTAAAAATTTATAAATTCAACTCCTTGAATTTAGAACCTCCAAAATTTAATATTTAATAAACTCAACTCTTGTGTTTAATAAATTAAATTCTCAAAATTTATAAATTCAACTCCTTGAATTTATACTCTCCAAATTTCATAAATTCAACTCCTTGAATTTACTATCTCATAAATTCAACTCCTTGAATTTATTTTCTCAAACTTTAATTATCATAAATTCAACTCCTTGAATTTACTATATCATAATATAAATTCAACTCCTTGAATTTATTCTTTCCACGGGAAAAATGATCCAGTACTTGTGTGATCCTCAATGGTTCAGGGATACAGCTAGCCATGAGTTCACAACTCCTTGTGATTAGGACATAATCTTTTATTCGGGCTTACCCTTATTTGCCCCATTCTATGTATCAACTTTTAATCATGAGAATGTCAGAAATCATATTTCTGATTAAACCCATCGAACCATGGTAAGAGTGTCTAGTAGCACCGCCCCATGATTTCATAGGTATCACTGATAGTGTCTGCAAGAACCAGTCGATTATGATTAACGTACAGAACGGGCTCTTCATCTCATATATCCTGATCGAATCTGCAACCATTGGTTCATCGAGGGTTGCATAATAATTCGATAACTATGTGACACATATAAATAGTGGCATCGCATGTACTACTGGAGAACTCCTTCCCTAATGTACATCTCATACTCTGACAAGAGATTCCACGTACTATTATTTTATCAGATCACATAGGATATCCACACCCGTAGGTGATAGGTGAATCCCCGACTACAATGCACTGGCTCCTATATGTCTCGCAACTGTACCCAATATCGCCAACTGATGACTCTCATGAAGCCGGTAAACGAGTCAAAGCACTGCCCTAACATATAGAGTTTCATTGTTGTCCCGGGTCGTAAAGACTAATGGTGTATAATCATAACCACGGACTTATCCTCTCGATGACTGATAACCACTTGGAAACTCCGAGGGAGGATTGTTCGGTATAATCATCATATGACTACCCATCTGCGTGTTTGGACATCTCCATGCCCTTACCAAGAAACACGGTACATAACATCGCAGATCCTAGTCTCGAGCTCAAGCGACCATTATCCATTTTAAATAAAAGTATGATTTTTAATGCATGTGATTGTATATGTATTATTTGCTATCCATGTTTAGAACATGATGAGTCTTTAGACTCACTTGGTTTGTATGATGCAAGATTCGATGATTTATGGGAGGCGGTGACAATTGAGTGGTTCGAGTGCAGCAGTACACACCCGAGGGCCTTTATGTTTCCGCACTAACTAGATAGATTTATGATTTAAAGATTTATGTTAATGATTTTATTAGAGATTTTTTTACGCTTTATTTTTATTGTTAGTGGATCTTTTTTAAGGTCGATTTATGAATTTTGGTTAGTCGATGATTTAGGATTTATTTTATGCACTTGAGATTTTAAATTGTTAATTTATTATGATTGTTAGATTTGTTAATTATTTTATTTAGATAGTAATTTCGAGTTTATGATTTATGATTAGTAAAATAAAAAAAATTGAGGTCATTTCAGTTTATGTCTAGGTGTATAATGATACAGAGTTTGTTTGTATGTAATAATCCGATTATATGTACGTATTGTTGTTGTTGCTTGACTTGAGTTTTAAGATTTTTCAAGAATTTAGGGACATCATGCCAAAATTTTTATAAAACGTCAAATTGATATTCTTGTTTGAATTACTTCATAATAAAAGATATCATCAAACCCTATTTTGATTATGAGTATAAGTATCATTAATAATGTCAAGTATAGAAAAAGGATGTTACAGAATACATCCTTGAAATTGATCCCATGTGAGGGTATCCAGGTTCACCCCGTGTGCGGCTCCCTCCCACCAAAGGGATGCATCATCCCTCAGCATATACGCGGCGCATCTGACCCTATCTCTGTATCTCATATCTAGATATTGAAAGTGCAGCTCTAGAGAACAGATCCGACCCTCTGCTAAGAACGGATCAGTTTCACCCCCGAAATCCTTCGGGTTGAGCCGTCTGAACTGCTAAAATATGTCTGTCTCGGGTCTCGGAGCCTGCTGTGCCTGCTCCATCAGTCTAGCAATACTCTCAAGGACTCGGGTAGCTGCATCTGCTGGCGGCGGTGGTGGTGGAGGGCCTCTACCGCCTCTAGGGGTATCATCTCGACGATCAGTGCTGGGACCGCATTTGGGAGACATGATATCTAAATACAACCCAAATTCTAAACATAACCCATCATGCAATTTAATCTAGCCTTAAAAACATTTAATTCGTAAATCGTGTAAACAGCTAAACATGTACTGTAAATCACTGAAAAACATGTATCATATAAACATGCAGGTGATAGCATTAAACCATTTCAAACATTTAAAAACATACAAACTTACATGTAACGTCTCGAAAATCTGAAGGTCCACGTGAACCACATGCATGCAAGTTATTAAATTTCTTTGGTATTTTATTAAATTATTTTAAAGCATTAAATGCTTGTTTATTTCATTAAATTGTGTTTAATTATTTTTATGCATTTTATGCATAATTCATGCATGATAGGATTTAATTCATGAAATTTTAAAAGTTCACGCATTAGGGTGTCTATGTGTATTTCACGTTCGAACGAGGATCGGAGACGGGGGAACCTTCAGGAAAATTATTTTATTACGCGATTTGTTTTTATAAATTAATTTAAAGTGTTTTTATGTGTGATTTTCAAGAATGGGAATTTTTGAGTATTTTTACATGCAGGATTTTTATTTTTAACGGTACGTGGGTTTTATCGAATCGGGAGACTTTTTAAGGGTTCGGCTAATATTTTCAAAATCTTTCCAACACGAAATATTTTTCGGCAGTGCGTTTGGACTTAATAGGCCTACTTCTAAGCTCGTTGGGCTTAAAATCCTTTTAAACTCTTAATTATCAAAATTTGGCCCATTAATGGATTGTTAGCTATTTATTTATTGGCTAATTATCATCTTCACCTAAAACCTAATTTTAATTCCCCACTCAGCCGACAACCATTCCCTCCCCTCGATTTCTTCACCAGAGCAGCTGAGAGCACAATTCTTCTTGGAGTTGGGTGCAAATAAAAATCTCTCGGGTTCCCCTTGCATTGTGCTCGTCATTCCCTCACCAAGGCACGCTTGTATTTTTTTATTTTCTCTTCATACACGATAAATATATGCTGTATTATGATTATTTGTTTGAAGAATTCTCGATCCAAAGCATAGCATGGAAATCCTTCGGTTTATGTTCATATGCATGCATCTTGTATTCACAATTCACGTTTTCCCTGAAATGTTGCAAGGGGACTTCTGTATGGTGCGAGGAGGGGCTGTTATCACTGAAAAAGAAAGAGCATGTAGGCTGGAGATGTAGCTTTGGTGAGTAGAGAAAGGGCCGAGTGGGTCTCCTTTGGGATTTTGGCTCGTAGGTGGAAGGATCGGTAGTGTGACCTGGTCCAGCTGTGCAAGGGCCAAACTGAGCCCTGGATCAGACCCTGGTGGGTCTTAGCCACGGCCCAGGAAGGCTCGGCCATGACTGGGACAAGCCACGTAACCAATAGAGCATAGGATAGAAGAATTGTGAAGTGCGGTTGAGGTGATTACCGAGCAAGTGGGTTGTGCTTCGTGCATGGGGGTGTATTCGTGGTTCCATGGGTTCAGAGGGGTCTTAGGTTGATCCAAGAAAAGTAGGTCAGGAGCTGGTCCACCGGGTGTTGAGCTAGAGACGAAAATTTGGAGAGATAGTCACGCATAGGTGTTAGAACAAGAGGTGGGAAATTTTCCAGCAACAAATGGGTTATGGCCGAGGGGTAGAGGACGGGTCTGGGTAATTTTAGGGGCATTTCAGTGGTATAGGGTGTAGTTTAAGTCTGGAAAAAATTTGGTTAAGTTTCGGGGCGATTCGGGTTAAAACCGGGACCCCGGTCCAAGTTTTAAAACGAATCGGTTAAGTTTGATATTGGGATCGATTTTACGTCTAGGAATACTTTCAAATATGTTTTGGGACATTTTAAGGAGTTGGGTAAGCTTCGGGTCAATTTTAGAGGTCCAGGGTTGAAACGATAATTTTCGGGTTTCAGGGGCAAAATGGTCATTTTGCACCGCACCCGGGGTGAGATTTTAGTCCTTGCAGCGCCCTGAGCACAAATCATAATATTTTTAAATGTTCATGCATCACGTTTACGATTTTTACGCTATCCTAATAATTATGGTGCATGCTTGGTTTAAAGGAATTAAGAGAGAAAAAGTAAGAAAGTGAAGAGCACTCCGTCTCCACCGCGCCGCGTCGTTATTTCGTTTGTTTTCTGGCAAAACAAACCAAGGCATGTTTATATCTTCTTTCACTCTTCAATCAAGCCATATAGGTATTTTTAAATATCGTAAGTACATGATTTTATTGCAAGAATATTGAAATTGTTCATATTTAATTATGTTAGTTAATTATATTACGTGCAAATATTCATTTTGAGATTTATGCGATATTGCTTGTGGTCACTTTACTATCATGCTTAAGTCCGGTCGCCAGTTACCGGTCAGTTCAGTTGTTTCACCCAGTATACTGTGGCAGTAGTCTGATCAGACATACATTATTAAGTCCGGTCGCCAGTTACCGGTCAGTTCAGTTCAGTTCAGGGACCACTTGCGTAGACCATAATCTCACCAGAAAATTATTACAAGTTATTTCATTACAGGGCTCCAAGGAGCAAACATTTTCACTATGATATTTCAGTTCAGTTATGCACGTACTATAATTACCATTGAAATGATATTTTACGTTACACCTCATTACAGGAAATTTTCACTTGCATGCGACTTTATTATTTATTGTTGTTATCGCTCAAACATTTTTATCTACAGTTGGATAAAATTTTTACAGTTATTTTTACAACATTAATTTCTTCCGCTGCTATTTTTAAACATGATACATTATTCAACAGTTTAGACTTGATTGTTGTAGGTACTGATGATGTCGGGACCGAGGGCGGGGATCAGTGAGCCAGCTCGAGTCGGCAGTAGTGGGACCCGAGGACCTCATTTTCAGCATTTATTATTATTTGATTGCTCAGACATTTTTATATATTGTTGGATAAATTTCTAACTGTTGTTTCGAAAAATGTTAATTTCTTCCGCTGTCACTTTGAACATCGAACTTTATTTATCATTTCAATTGTGAATGAGGCATTTTAATTTATTTAAAAAAAAATTTTAATTTTCCGCAATTTTTCAAGCACGGATTCTTAGGCCTTTACATTACATACCGGAGGCTTGAAGACTGAGCTGCAGAAGTTGGCGGTGGCACAACCCTATAAAGGACCCTTGCTCTGATACCAACTGAAATGTCTACTACTTAAAATACTACTAAATATATTTTTTTAAAGCTAAATCTCGAAATATTCATTATTATGCATGCATGCGATAAAATCTGAAATTTACACATTTTAAAATAAAAGTATTCAACTATTAGTAAAAACACTGCAGTTAAAAATGTGACGAAACGTCAAACCCTACACTGTTGAGCAAAGCGATTCGAAAGTAAAACATGCAAAAATCCTGACAACCATCAACATATAAAAATGAAGAATATGAAAATATCCATGATCACTCCTAACTCATAAACATAATGTGTGGAAAAATATAGTCATCGGGTTAGCGTACGCACATCCAGCCCCGCCTACTCAGTCTTCGGCGCCTCCAGTCTCCTCATCAATATGCTCATCATTCACAACTAGTGAGTCTAAAGACTCAACACACTATAATCGTTATAACAAGTACATATACATAAAATGCAACAGTGAAAAGTAGTGTAATCAATACACATTTCATAATCTTAAAAACATGAACATAAACGTATCGTAACAAATCATAATGTGTCAAAACATGTAGAGCCCAAAATTCTGTACACGTAAAACTCATGCATTTATTTAAATTGTTAAATTATTTAATTAATTTTAAATTGATTTGAGTGATACATGATTTATGAATTTCATTATTTTGATTATTTATGTTTACGCGATGCACGTTAAAATGTTTTCTTGAGTTTCATGTTTCAGGCGATTATTCGATGCGGGATCCAGGAAAATAAACCGGCGATGATTTTGGCGATTTTAAAATGTGGTATTTTATTTTAAGGATTGGGGCATTTTAACTGATTTAATTAGTTTTATCATTTTTATAGCCTAATTTAAGTATTAAGTGAATTTTAAGATTTTCAAAACTTTTAAAGATTTGTCACTTGTACATTTTATTTTAAATTAAGAGATTTTATTAAAGCTAGAAGAAGGTTAGTATTTTTTTTAAATAGCTTGTTAATTAGTAATTAAGCAATTTTACACCCTTAATTAATTTAAAACTCACGCACACAAACCTCTACACACACACACGTTAGACACTACACACACACACTTGTTTCATTCCATTTCCTTTCAATTTTTCAGAGCAAAACTTAGGGTTCCAAGAGTTATAGCAGCCGCCCCTCTCTCTGCAATTTTTCTAGCAATTCTCATTGATTTTGTTGCAAGAAAATCGTGCAACGTTCATCCCGGATCAACGCTCGCATCGTTCCCGCTTTGGTATCGTCGTTTCGGTATTTTTAAAGATCAAAGGCATGTATATTCTATTGTTTCTGCATCGATCTCGTTATATTATGTGTTGTGTTTTTTATTATGCGTAAAAACTCATGTATGTTGTGAGAAAGTATGAGCAAAAACGTTTGAAATGATTTTTGGATCAAAATTTTTAGATCTAAAAACGTGTCTGCTATTATTTCGATTTTTGCGAAAATTTGATTGATTTTCTGGAAAGGTTTTCAACATATAAAATATATTAATTTTTGATACCTTCGATTTGACAGTAAATTCTAAATTTTTGGACAAGACACGAGCGAGTTATGATCGTTTTTGTGGGACTGCTCAAACTGCTATTTTATGAAAATGCGTTCTTGATGTGTTCTTGAATTTTATTTGTTGCAGGCTTCGTTGGGAACCGCCAGGTGATCGCTGCAGCGTCTAGGTATATTAAGTATGAGGTTGGTTTTATTTTTGGTGCTTAGTTTGGTATCAATAGGCACTTGGTTGCATTAGAAGTCCTAGGAAGCGTTTTGGTGTCCAAGTGTCATGTTCACAGGTTGTGTTGCGTGGTATGATTTGCATCGTTGTTTTGAGGCGTCATGTGAGTTTGAATCATTGCCATAGTGTCTTACGATGAGCCTCGTTGCTTTGGTTTGAGTCGTTCGAGCATGACTTTTAAAATTGCATCAAAATGAGTTCTTTTGGTTGGTTGTGCGCAGGGTTAGCGCCGCATCGCTCAAATGAGAGCGCCGAAGCGCCCGACCTACACAGAACTAGTGCCGCGACGCCACCCTAGAGGCCCCGCAACACTAGGTGTTACGGCTCTGCTAGCGCCGCGGCGCTAGAGCCTACAGCCTAGGCGCTAGGCAGTGCCACAGCGCGGCGCTGTCCAACGTCTAGGCGCTTGTCCATGACTTTTTAAACCACTGTTTTTAGGCCCATGTCTTCTATGTTTGGGAAAATGTTCACTCTTCATGTAGGGATTGTTTTGGGGTTCGATCTCATGGTTTAGTACGATGTTTAAACGAGTTCAAGTCTTGAGCGATTTAGAACGTCATAAGTAAATTGTCATTTCAGGTGACGAGCATGACTATTACGTCTAATTTATGGAAATTAAGTGCTTGAAAATACGTTAGTATGTGTAGCAGTGGCCCCAAACGCTATGTAAGTATGTTCGACGTGCAAAGAAAATGTTTATGTTTTTGAGGTATGCTAAATGTCTTGTGACCAAATATGAACGGGTTTTGATGTCGATGAACTCGGCCGAGGACCTGTCTACCCCGGTAAAGTATGACCGGGTTTAGATCAGGATTGGAAAGCGATAAAGTATGACCAGGTACCAATCCACCTGGTAAAGTATGACCAGGGATCTCATGTATGCAGTAGTGGTTTATGTTATTACGTTCAAGATTCAAGTATGTACGCTCTACTTTAAAGATGCATGTGGTTTTATTATGTATTCTTGTTTTGCCCATTTTATATGTGTTGAGTTTTTAGACTCATTAGACTTGATCGATGCAGGTGAGGATGAGGATAAGGAGACGACGGGTGGAGACCAATGAGCTGGCTTGGGCTGCGCAGGATGCTAAACCCGAGGACCGCCCATGTTTTAAGAATTTTATGAATGCTGTTTCAAATACTCTGATTTTCACGAGTTTTCTTTACGATGTTTAAACAAGTATTTTTACAAACTTGATTGTAGTTGTTTTACTTCAAATATTTTTGGACGAACATTTTACTTTTATCGCAATTTGAATTATTAATATTTATTTATGAAAATTTTTATTTTTCCGCAAATTTGAAATAGTTTAAAAAGTTTGGTCCGTCACAGTTGGTATCAGAGCGGTGTTCTTGTAAATGGTTATTCCTACTGCCAGTTGCGAGAAGCTCACGAAGTCACACCTCAAGTCTGTAAGTTTTAAAGTTTTAAATTCTTTCATGTGTTTAGCACCAAGTCATGATTTCAGCATGTACATGTTTTAAGTTCAAAAATTCGTGCATCTTATGATATAAATATTATGTTCATACATATTGGGTTTACGTGTTGGGTAAATATTGGAACAGAATGCCTCCCAAACGTAGGATCGTGCGTGGAGAAGGAGAGGAGGATAGAGAGTCTCAGAATGACGAGAGGGCCATTCCTCCTCGTCCACCCCTAGACATGCAGGCTCAAATGCTTGCAGGGATGACTCAGTTCTTCGCGCAGTTTGCGGGGAACCAGGCTGCAGTGGTTACAGGGGCGAGGCGCAGACCTGAGGCTGTGTATGAGAGGTTTAAGAGAATGGATCAGAAGGAATTCTCAGGGACTACTGACCCAATGATAGCGGAAGGATGTATTAAGTCCATCGAGGTAATCTTTGCGTTTATGAAGCTGCAGGATGCAGACAAGGTCAGGTGTGCCACATTCTTTTTGACAGGAGACGCCATACTATGGTGGGAAAGCGCATCAGTGTCACTGAACTTGCAAACACTGACGTGGAATGGGTTCAAGGAGGTTTTCTACTCCAAGTACTTCACTGAGGAAGTACGCTCCCTCCTGACCAGAGAGTTCATGTCGCTGCGACATGGAGACAATAGCGTGGCAGATTTCGTCAGAAAGTTTGAGAGGAGGTGTCAATTTGTGCCCCTGATTGCTAATGATGCCCTGGAGAAGCTGATGCATTTTATGGATGGGTTGTGTCCGATCTTGCGCCGTGATGTTCGAGTTGCGGGTCTTACTACTTATGCCGTTACCGTATCTAGAGCTTTGGCAGCAGAACAGGACCAAAGAGACATCGAGAGTGATAGGCAGGGCAAAAGGCCCTATCAGGCACCACAGCAGCAACGACATCAGTTTAAGAAGCCATTCCAGGGACAGCAGGGGTAGAGGCTATTTCAGGGACGGCCGAAAGGCAAAGGTCCTTTTCCACAGCAGAAGGCTCCACAGAAGCCCCGTGAGTACCCAGTATGCCCAAAGTGCAACCGCCAGCACCCAAGACAGTGTTTATGGGGATCGAACAAATGCTTCAAATGCATAGCCAGCGATCATGTGCTGAAGGACTGCCCACAGTGGAGGCAGTCGACCCAGGGGAGAGTGTTCGCCATGCCGGTAGAGGAGGCAAACCCTGATACGAGCCTGTTGACTTGTAACCTATTTAATTCAGCACCACATTACTTTGCTATGCCTGTTTCAAATTTATTTTGGGATTATTAGTGTGCTAGTTAGTATGTTTGGTGAATTTGTGTAGTGATTTTCAACTATGCATGAGTTTAAGATTAGTATTTTGGGATGTAAGTTTTGTGTGTTGTGCTAACGTCTCTCAGGAAATATTTTCATAAAGAGAGTAGCTACAAAGGCTCTGATTGATTCAGGGGCCACACATTCTTTTATCTCGGAGACGTTCTCTAATCATCTGGACGTCAAGTCTATTGGACTCGACGTGAGCTATTCAGTGACAGTCCCGTCGGGGGAAGAGTTATCAGCTTCCAGCGTGTTCAGAGACATAAATCTTGAACTACAGGGGCATCTAGTCTATGATGATCTTATTGTGTTGTCGATGTCAGAATTTTATATTATCTTGGGAATGGACTGGCTGACGAAGAACAAAGTTCTTATTGACTTTTAAGAAAAGATCGGTGTTGGTAAGGCCGTTGGGTATGGAGCAGTTTCTTTTTGAGCCGGACAGATGGAGAAGTTTCCCTCGCATGATCTCTTGCATGCAGTCATGGAGACTTATTCACAAGGGGTGTCAGGCTTTCTTGGCCAGTATTATTTCCGCATCTGACGTAACCACTCCGTCGATATCTGATGTACAATTAGTCAGAGATTTTACTAAATTTTTTCTCGATGACGTCACAGGCCTTCCACCAGAGAGAGAGGTTGAGTTTGCCATCGAACTTGTGCCAGGCACTGTACCATCTAGCTCCAGTTGAGATGTTAGAGCTCAAACAGAAGATTCAGGAGCTTCTTGAGAAGGAATTCATTCGCCCTAGTTTCTCACCATGGGGAGCACCAGTACTCTTCGTAAAGAAGAAAGATGGGAGCATGAGGTTGTGTATCGATTACCGAGAACTGAACAAGGTAACGATCAAGAAAAAATACCCATTTCCGAAGATCGAGGACTTGTTCGATCAGTTGCAGGGAGCTACAATGTTCTCTAAGATAGACCATCGATCAGGGTATCATCAGCTGAAGGTAAAAGATGCAGATGGTCATAAGACGGCCTTCAGAACCAGATATGGGCATTACGAGTTCTTAGTGATGTCGTTTGGACTGACAAATGCTCCAGCAATTTTTATAGACCTCATGAATCGAGTATTTCAGCCATACGTAGATCAGTTCGTCATAGTGTTCATTGACGACATTCTCATCTACTCGAAGAGCCATGAGGAGCATAGTCAGCATTTGAGTACAGTTTTGCAAGTCTTGCAGAGTCGCAAGTTGTTTGCAAAATTTAGTAAGTGTGAATTCTTGTTAGATAAGGTAGCGTTTTTGGGTCATGTAATTTCTAGCAGTGGCATTGAGGTCGACCCAGCCAAGATGGCAGTAGTTAAAGAGTGGATTGAGCCGAAGAATGCATAGAGATTCGTAGTTTCCTAAGCTTAGCAGGCTACTACATGAAATTTATTCAGGGATTTTCTTCGACAGCGGTGCCACTCACTTAATTGACTAAGAAGAATGCTAAATTCATTTGGAGTGATGAGTGTCAGAAGAGCTTGAATACTTTGAAACAAGCTCTTATCACAGTGCCAGTGTTAGCCATGCCAGTAAGGCAAGGCGATTTTGTGCTATACACCGATGCTTCTAAGCTCGATTTAGGTGCAGTTTTGATGCAGCATGATCGGGTTATATCTTAGGCCTCCAGACAGTTGAAGGTGCATGATAAGAACTACCCGACTCATGATCTCGAGTTAGCACCCGTTGTCTTTGCGCTGAAGATTTGGAGACATTATTTGTATGGCGATAAATGCTAGATATTTATTTATCACAAGAGTCTCAAATACTTCTTCACGCAGAAAGAGTTGAATATGTGACAAAGACGGTGGTTGGAGTTAGTGAAAGACTACGATTGTGAAATTAGCTACCATCCGGGGAAAGCTAATGTTTTGGCAGATGCCTTGAGCAGAAAAGTTGCAGTCGTAGCACATCTGTCAGTGTAGAGATCTTTTTAGTTAGAAATTCAGAGGTTTGGTTTAGAGGTTTATCCTAAGGGCAGAGCTCCTAAGCTATCTTATCTGACAGTCCAGTCTTCATTGCTAGACCGAATCCGTAGAGGTCAGCCTTCGGATGAACAATTACAGAAATGGAGACTGAAGGATGAGGCCAAGGGCAGTGTAATCTACACAGTGTCTGATGGTATTGTGAGATACAGAGGAGAATGTGGGTGCCTAATGTCGATTTGATCAGAAAGGATATTCTGACAGAGGCACATGCATATCCATATTCCATTCATCCAGAAGGTACCAATATGTACAAGGATTTGTAGGTTCTGTATTGGTGGACCGGTATGAAGAGGGTCATCGGTCGATGTGTATCTGAATGCCTCACTTGTCAGCAAGTGAAGGCAGAGCACCAGAGGCCAGCAGGAATGCTTAACCGGTCCCTATCCCCCAGTGGAAATGGGATAATATCACCATGGACTTCGTTGTTGGTTTGCCGAGGTCAGTCAGAGGATCCAATGCCATTTGGGTTATAGTGGATCAACTTACTAAGTCAGCACACTTCTTGCCAGTGAAGACGACTTTTTCCATGATTCAATATGCAGAGCTCTATATCAGGGAGATAGTCCGTTTGCATGGGATCCCAGTTTCTATTGTGTCCGACCGGGACCCGAGGTTCACATTGTCCTTTTGTAAGAGTTTACATGCAGCCATGGGGATGAAGTTGCTATTCAGTACAGCATTTCACCCTCAGACAGATGGCCAGTCTGAGCGAGTGATTCAGATTTTGGAGGATTTGTTGAGAGCTTGCATGATAGATTTTCGTGGGAATTGGGAATCAAAGCTACCTCTAGTGGAGTTTACCTACAGCAATACCTTTCAATCGTCTATAGGTATGGCTCCCTACGAGGCACTGTATGGAAGGAAGTGCAGATCGCTGATTCATTGGGATGAAGTCGGTGAGAGATCAGAACTTGGTCCAGAGGTTGTTCAGCAGACTGAAGACGTGGTGGTCAAGATCCGAGACAGGATGAAGAGCGCCCAGAGTCGTCAAAAGAATTATGCTGACAAGAGAAGAAGGGATCTTGAGTTTGCCGTAGGAGATCACGTATTCGTGAAGATAGCAGTTATGAAGGGTGTTATAAGGTTTGGAAAGATAGGCAAGCTGAGTTCGAGATTTATTGGACCGTTCGAGATTCTTGACAGAGCTGGGACACTAGCTTATTTTGTAGCTCTACCGTAGAATTTGGCCGGTGTACACAATTTGTTCCACGTCTCGATGCTAAGGAAGTATATTGCGAATCCTTCGCATGTCTTGAGCTTTGAGACATTGCAATTGGCCCCAGATTTGTCGTATGAGGAAAGACCTGTCCAGATCCTTGACAGACATGAGAGGAGACTTCGGAACAAAGTGACCAGGTTGGTCAAAGTCCAGTGGCTGAATCAAGCAGTGGAGGAGGCCACTTGGGAGACCGAAGCAGATATGAGGAACCGTTACCCGGAACTGTTTGGTAAGACTTAATATTGAGAACGAAATTTATTTAAGTGAGGGAGGAATTGTAGACCTCAAAATTCAGTACACGTAAAACAAATACATTTATTTAAATTGTCAATTATTTAATTAATTTTAAATTGATTTGAGTAATACATGATTTATGAAATTTCATTATTTTAATTATTTATGTTAATGCGATGCACGTTAAAATGTTTTCTTGAGTTTCATGTTTCAGGCGATTATTCGATGTGGGATCGAGGAAAAGAGATCGACGACAATTTTGACGATTTTAAAATGTGGTATTTTATTTTAAGTTAGGATTGGAGTATTTTAAATGATTTAATTAGTTTTATCATTTTTATAGCCTAATTTAAGTATTAAGTAAATTTTAAGATTTTCAAAACTTTTAAAGATTTGTCACTTGTAAATTTTATTTTAAATTAAGATATTTTATTAAAGTTTGAAGAGGGTTAGTATTTTTTTTAAATAGCTTGTTAATTAGTAATTAAGCAATTTTATATCCTTAATTAATTTAAAACTCACGCACACACGCTTCTACACACACGCACGTTAGACACTACACACACAAACTTGTTTCATTCCATTTCCTTTCAATTTTTTAGAGCAAAACTTAGGGTTCTAAGAGTTATAGCAATCTCCCCTCTCTCTGAAATTTTCCAGCAATTCTCATTGATTTTGTTGCAAGAAAATCGTGCCACGTTCGTTCCTTATCAACCCTCGCATCGTTCCCGCTTCGGTATCGTCGTTTCTGTATTTTAAAGATCAAAAGCATGTATATTCTTTTGTTTTTGTGTTGATCTCGTTATATTATGTGTTGTGTTGTTTATTATGCGTACAATTCCATGTATGTTGTGAGAAAGTTTGAGAAACAACGTTTGAAATGATTTTTGGATAAAAAATTTTTGATCTAAAAATGTATCTGATGTCATTTCATTTTTTGCAAATATTCGGTTGATTTACTGGAAAAGTTTTCAACATATAAAACGTAGTACATTTTGATACCTTTGATTTGATAGTAAATTCGTAATTTTTAGACAAGAAACGAGTGATTTATAATCGTTTTTGTGAGACTGCTCAAACTTCTATTTTATGAAAATGCGTTCTTGACATGTTCTTAAAGTTTATTTTTTGCAGGCTTTGTTGGGAACTGTCAGGTGATCGCTGCTGCGTCTAGGTATATTACGTATGAGGTTGGTTTGATTTTTGGTGCTTCGTTTGGTATCGATAGGTACTTGGTTGCATTAGAAGTCCTAAGAAGTGTTTTGGTGTCCAAGTGTCATGTTCACGGGTTGTGTTGCGTGGTATGATTTGCATCGTTGTTTTGAGGCGTCATGTGAGTTTGAATAATTTCCATAGTGTCCTAGGATGAGCCTCGTTGCATTGCTTCGGGTCGTTCGAGCATGACTTTTAAAATTGCATCAAAATGAGTTCTTTTGGTTGGTTGTGCGCAGGGTTAGCGCTGCAGCGCTCAGCAGAGAGCGCCGCAACGCCCGACCTACGCAGCACTAGCGTCGCGGTGCTGCCCTAGAGGCGCCGCAGCGCTAGGTGCTATGGCTCTGCTAGCGCCGTGGCGCTATAGGCGCTAGCTAGTGCCGTAGCACAGCGCTGTCCAGTGCCTAGGCGCTTGTCCATGACTTTCTAAACCGCTATTTTTAGGTCTATGTCTTCTAAGTTTGGGAAAATGTTCACTCTTCATGTAGAGATTGTTTTGGGGTTCGATGTCATGGTTTAGTATGAGGTTTAAACGAGGTCAAGTCTCGAGCGATTTAGAACGTCATAAGTAAATTATCATTTCGGGTGACGAGGGTACTACTTAAATTATAATTCACCGAAGTGCAGGTTGTCTGCAAGTAATATATTTCGTAAGTACGTGATCGATCTACAGAGAGGTTATTTTACGTTTAAATTTATTAATTTTTAAATTACCAAATGTAATAATGAAGTTTACAAATTATTAATTTTGTCAAAGATCAAGGATTTATTCTTGGTTTATGTAATATTGTTTAACTAAAAATAAAACAAAAGGAACCACCATAAATAATTGTTCCAAGAAAATAAAATATTTAAACACACACATAATATAATATAGTTCTCACTATAGAAAATACCGAATTCATCGACATTTTATATATGGTACCTATAATTATATATATAACTATATAAATATATAATTGCATAAAGTGAATGTTAAATGAAATCATTATATTTCATTTAGAACAACAGACAGGGCCGTGCTATTGCCTAAATAAAATATATGATTTAATAAGTTAGTTGCGGGAAGCTAAAAGTTAGTTGCAGGAAAGTAAAAGTTAGATGCGGAAAGTAAAAGTTAGTTGCAGGAAAGTAAAAGTTAGATACGGAAAATAAAAGTTAGTTGTGATAAAGTAAATGTTAGATTGCTAGAAGTTAGTATTAAATCATAATATTTCATTTAGAACAACCGGCAGATCCACGCTATTGTCTAAATGAAATATATGATATAATTATATAAATATATATATATATATGTATAATATAACAATAATAATAATTGATGAAATATTTATTGTATCAAAATTAAACAACAAATCAAGATAACCACTTCAATGGTATCAAGAATTTGATGTAAATTGATAACAACAAATAATTCATTTTTATACCTACAATAAAAAGAAATTAGCAAAATAAAAAGAAATAAAGAAAGAATATGTTGAGGATCGGATTGAGTTTAGAAGGGGGGGTTGAATAAACTCAACGGCAAACTTAATCAATTTTTCAGAATGATGTGCTAGAGTCCTGTTAGAGATACTAGCAGATACTTGTTCAAGTTTAAAGACCAACAGTGTAATGCCCATGGGCTGTTCCCGATCCAACTGGCGGGAGTCGGTTATCCCATGGCCCATTACTCAATGACTCCTCCAGCCCAGGCACTGGAGTTTGTACCTCCCCAGACTCGAACCTAAGATCTCCTGGACATATAGATACTTAGCACAAGTCTGGTACCGATTGAGTAGCTCAATCGGTACCAGACTTGTGCTAAGTATCTATATGTCCAGGAGATCTTAGGTTCGAGTCTGGGGAGGTACAAACTCCAGTGCCTGGGCTGGAGGAGTCATTGAGTAATGGGCCATGGGATAACCGACTCCCGCCAGTTGGATCGGGAACAGCCCATGGGCATTACAATAAAAAGGCGCATAACCGATTCCCGCTAGTTGGATCGGGAACAGCCCATGGGTATTACACGTTAGACGTTATGCTGCCTATCATCTGGAATCGGAAAGTCAACACGAGATCACCAAGAAAGAGTTAAACAAAGCTCAGGATAGGATTTTTACTGTGAGGGCCCGTAATTCGTATTCATAATTTTTCGGAATTATTAAAAATTTTCTCTTTAAATAAATAAAATTGCAACGTATAAAAATTTTCGTAAAATAACCCAACGGTTTAACATAAACATAGCAGCGGAAACTGAATAATGTTTTAAACAATAACATAAAATATATATAAAGTAATAACAAGAGTTTGAACATAAAACTGAATAAATAAACGTGAGATCCTCGGGTTCGTACTACCGCCGATCCGAGCTAACTCACTGGTCTCCGCCCTCAGCCTCTGCATCGTCAGTACCTACATCAATCAAGTCTAGTGAGTCTAAAGACCCAGCATGCATATATCGTGAATAACAAGTAAATATATCATAAAATCGCATGCAACGTAAAAATATCGTATCGTAAAGCGTAACGTGAAAATCGTGTCATGAGTAATTATAAATACGTGCATAACTGAAAAATCGTACATAAAAGAGTTGCTCGATAGAGCCCTGTCATAACATATCATATCGTAATTTTTCTTTAGAGATAATGTTCTACGCAAGTGGCCCATAACATAACATGCACGTCTGATCAGACTAAACCACAGTATACTGGGCGGTAAAGATCATCACAGCCCTTGGACTGGATATCCGTACCCATACATAATCGTAAACCGGTCGTAAGTCACCGGGTGAAGCAATCCCATAAGCGTAAGGTGGCCACAAGACATATCGCATATATCTCAAAAATAAATATTTTCTATTTTTTTTTATGCACGTAATATAATTATTATCCTGTTTTAATTTACCAAATGAGTTGGATCGTTCCCAGGCTCACTGCGACCTAATTCTAACATGAGACACATGCAAATAATCTCAACTTGACCAACACTTCATATTCGAACTAAAAACGAGACAATTACGCCCAACAAACTTAGTATCTAACCATGACTCCGTACCAACCCGAACCAACATCGAACCATCGTTTAGTCATGATTAAAATACATCTAAAATACTGGAAAATATATACAAAGGGCTGTAATACACGAAAATTGTGCATGGAGGCCAAAATCATGAAACGCTCTTTCGAGAGTCACTTTGGCACATTGCACCGTAAATTCTCGTACGACTTCTAAACTTAACCAAATCACGAACGGTTAAAAACACGACCTCCATAACACATTTGGGCATGTCTTAGTCCAAGGCTAATGGCCACAGGCCAACCAAGAACCAAGAACAAGACCCAATGGAACTCACACCAAAAACTTGAACAAAAATATTCTCGCACAATTAAGACAGCTTGAGCGGTTTTACGAGAAAAATCATAACTCTTTCGTTTCTTATCGAAAAAAATACGAATTTTATATCGAATCGAAGATAACACAATAAACTACAGTTTTTGTGTTGAAAGCATTTTCAGAAAATGGACGGATTGATACCAGAATCTAAAACTCCGAAAGATCAGATATCAAGAGCTTGCTGTCAAAATATTCTTCGGACAGATTGTGCGGTTTTGCAAGAAAAATCATATCTCCCTCATTGCTTATTCAAAAATTATGAATTTTATATCAAATCGAAGACAACACAATAAACTACAACTTTTGTGTTGAAAGCATTTTCAGAAAATGGACGGATTGATACCAGAATCTAAAACTCCGAAAGATCAGATATCAAGAGCTTGCTGTCAAAATATTCTTCGGACAGATTGTGCGGTTTTGCAAGAAAAATCATATCTCCCTCATTGCTTATTCAAAAATTATGAATTTTATATCAAATCGAAGACAACACAATAAACTACAACTTTTGTGTTGAAAGTATTTTCAGAAAATGGACGGATTGATACCAGAATTTAAAAATCCGAAAGATCAGATATCAAGAGCTTGCTGTCATGGAACCGTGACTTTACTAGTTTGATTGCTGTCAAATAATGGATCCAATGGCTATGAGGCTAACCATGGTCCATGCTAGACATGTTAAGGTGTTGTATGAGTCATGGCTAAGGGCCCTTAGCCAACCATGAACCATACAAACCCATAAACCAACAACGAACCACCCACGCAAATGTTACTGTCAAACGCGACCAACCTGAGTTGTTTCTGTCCAAACGATTTGGGACATGGCTCAAGCCACTTGGGGACGACTTGACCACGTCCTATGCTTGCTAGGGAAGGGTCCTAGCCATGGCTACTGGCCCTAGGCCAGCCATGGCTCGAACACTATCCTACGAAACCCATTGACAGCAAATGAACCCCAAATGTGACACTTGTTTCTTACCTACTGATTTGAGCACTTAACTTACGGTTTTGGGGCTTGAACCCTTGATCAAACTTGACCCTAACACACCCTAGGACATGACCATAAGCAGCCTTGGGAGCCTAGGAACCGAGCCAACCTGAAAATCAACAAAACAAGCAAGGGCCGTGACCTGCACAAGATGGCCGAGAATGGACTATGGTTCTCAAAAATATTTTCTTGTGGTTTCTTGCTATAAAATCGAAGCCATGCACATATATCATACTAAAAATATGTAATACACTTGATTGATGAGAAAAAGGAAGAAAATACACATGCCTTAAGTTGTTTTTACAATAAACAACACAATACGTCAGATCGGGAGACACGGCAACGGAAATGAAGAAACTTTGCTAATGTTGTTGTCTTGGCCAAGAATGGGGGCTGCTAAATCTCCTAATTTTCGTGCTAGGGAGAGTGGAGAAGGTGGTGAATGCTTGTGGTCAAATAAGGTGGTGCATTGGGAGTAAATGATGTCAAGTTGGGGGACATGCATGTTGAATGGTTGTCATTTGCTTTCTTGTTGTTGGGGGAGTTAAATGGTGTCAAGTTGGGATTGTGTGGAGTAGAATATGACCGAGAGTTGGCTACCCAATTGTGTAGGATTTGTTTAAGTTTTGCTAAATAGAATCCTAGGTTAGATAAGCTTGATTAAAAGTTAATTAAGCACAATCTAGATGAATTAAGAAGTCTATAATTAAATTAGTGATTAATTAATTAAAGTAGACTTAAATCCACTTGATTTCAACAAAATAAATTATTTCTTAGCTTGAAATAAATTTAGGAATATTTTTGGATCATAAAATTTATCTCCGATTTCCTATCTCCGGTCCGGTCTCGCGTATATATCTAAAAAGCTAAAATTTGAAATACGCGATTTAAAATCCTTAAAAATAATGTAAATGATTTAAATGCAATTAAATCTACAATTTCTTCAAATAATAACCATTTAAAATTAAATAATAGAAATTTTGCACATATATACGCATATTGGTTGTTTCGGTACTACATTTACACTCCAAATCCGGAATGATAGCCTCCTCAAAACCCAACGCCATCTTGAAGATCGAATCGAGGAACAAGAAATCGATGAGAAAGTAAGCCAATCAACAATACAGGAGCTTCAGGAACAAGAAAATAACCTTGACCACCACAACACTCAATTGCAGAATCACATCGAACACCTACAAAATGAAATGATTAACATGGAAGAACTCATGGAACAACTAGAAGAAGACCCCGTGGAAGAAGAAATTAATGAAGCAGAAGGAGACGGTGAAGTTATAGACGAGTAGGGAGAGAACTCTAGATTAAATATCAATTGTAACCAGAACTATCTGATTAATCATTTATTAGAAACTTTTGGTCGTATGAAAATTTTTCAAATTAATGAAATTATTCCTTTGATTAAATATTGTGACAAACAAATTAATAAATTACATGTTTATAGGATATGGCAGGCAGACCACCCCGAAACAACCGTAACCCTCGTGGTGCCAACCAAAATGAAAATCCACCACCACCAAGAGTGAATCTCAGTCAAGAAGACATGATGGCGATAGCTACCATTGTAGCCGCTACGTTGCAAGGAATCGTGAATCCCCTTGCCAACGCCATACAGCCACCACCTGAACCACAACCACGTGGAATTAAATACCATTACGAATCTCTCAGGAGGAATTGAGTCCTGACTTTCAATGGGAACCTAGATCCAGAAGTCAGCAATAACTGGCTTAAGAATGTCGAATCACAACTACACTTACTGGAAGTGCCTGAAGAATTGAGAGCGGAGGTTGTGACACCATTTTTGTAAGACCGAGCAAGGAAATGGTGGGAGACTGTGGCACCATCTCTAGCTGAAGTGTAAGAGATCACATGGCAGATTTTCAAGAGAGAGTTTTTGAAACAATACTACCCAGCCGAATTTCGTCTGCAGAAGTTGAGCGAATTCGAAAACTTTAGACAGACACCGGACATGACGGTGATGGAATACACTTCACGGTTCAATGATCTAGGAACCTATGTCCCAACGATTATGTCTGATGAAACGCTAAAAATGTATCGTTTTAAAAAAGGACTCAACAGCCATATTCAGTCAGCTTTGGCAATATTCAAGCCAAACAGTTTTGCGGATTTGATGGGCGCTGCAATGAGCGCAGAAACGGATATCAAACGTCGCGAGGAAGAAAACAAGAACAAAAGACCGATGGTTAACCAGTTTGCTCAAAATGGTCCCAAAGTTTAAGAAGTCAAATTACTCAGGTGGGCCTTTCAAAGAAAGCTCTGGCAATACTGGAAATAGGGAAGGGAAGTGGTGCGACACCTGTAAACAGTATCATATCGGAGAATGCTATCGGAAGACAGGTGCATGTTTCAAGTGTGGATAGGTGGGTCATCGAATTAAAGAATGTCCGGAGAATAAAGGAAAAGGGACGGGACCCAACAAACCAAACGAAAACAAGACAAATGCACGAGTGTATGCAATAACCGAGGAGGAAGCTGATAACACCAACGAAGTGGTGGCAGGTACTATCTTACTCAATGAAATGCCTGCATATGCCTTGTTTGATTGTGGTGCTACGCACTCGTTTGTGTCTAGAAAATTTGCTAAAAAACTTAAACTTGAACATGACACTCTTAGTGAACCATTAAGGGTGGCAACACCGGCAAGTAAAATAATTGAGACACATAAAGTGTATCGAAACTGTAAAATTGGTATCAGCAAACAAACTTTCGAAGTGGATTTGATTCAACTCCATATGGTTGAGTTTGACATCATTCTTGGAATGGACTGGTTGGCTAAAAACCATGCCATAGTGGACTGTCAAACGAAAGAAATAATACTTCAGACATCGACTAAAGAAGAAGTCATATACCACGGAAAATCCAAGGAAAGGAAATCTCTGTTATCCGCCTCACAAGCCTGGAAGGCCATAAAAAGAGGGGAAGAAATTTATCTGACATTGATCAGTGAGATCATGGAAGAAGAAGCCCCAAAGTTGGAGGATATTCCAATTGTTCAAGAATTTCAAGATGTTTTTCCCGAAGAATTACCAGGAGAGATACCCGATAGGGAAGTGGAATTCGAAATCAATTTGGTCCCTGGTGCTGCACCAATCTCAAAGGCACCATACCGAATGGCTCCGGCTGAACTAAAGGTATTAAAGGAGCAACTTCAGGAATTACTGGACAAGAAGCAGATTCGTCCCAGTGCATCCACGTGGGGAGCCCCAGTGCTATTCGTCAAGAAGAAAGACGGGAGTATGAGGCTATGTATTGACTACCGGGAGTTAAACAAGATTACCATAAAGAATAAGTACCCACTCCCAAGAATAGACGATCTTTTTGATCAGCTAAAGGGAGCCAAAGTTTTCTCAAAACTCGATCTAAGATCTGGTTATCATCAACTGAAAGTCAAAATTGAGGATATCCCTAAAACTTCTTTTAGGACGAGATATGGACATTACGAATTTACAGAAATGCCTTTTGGTTTAACAAATGCTCCTGCAGCATTCATGGACCTGATGAATCGAGTGTTCAAACCGTACCTCGACAGGTTTGTGGTTGTTTTTATGGATGATATCTTGGTATGCTCACCAAGTGAGGAAGAACACCGAGAACATTGCGTCTCACATTGCAAACACTGAGAGAAAAAGAACTATATGCCAAATTCAAGAAGAGTGAATTTTTGTTAAAAAGCGTGGCGTTCTTAGGACATTTAATTTCTGAATTTGGGGTGTCTGTATACCCAAAGAAAGTGGAGGCAATCAAGGATTGGCCAGAACCGAAGACAGTAACTGAAGTAAGGAGTTTTCTTGGTTTAGCTGGCTATTATAGGAAGTTCGTGGAAGGGTTTTCATCAATTTCCATTCCTCTTACCAAACTTACTCAGAAGAACTCAAAGTTCATTTGGAATGAAGCATGTAAAAAGAGTTTTGAAACCCTGAAAACAAAACTCGCAACTACACCAGTATTAATCCTCCCTGAAGATGGCAAGGACTTCACAGTATATAGTGACGCTTCAAAAGGAGGATTAGGGTGTGTACTTTTGCAAGAAGGTCAGGTAATTGCTTATGCCTCACGACAACTAAAACCATATGAGAAGAATTCCCCCACTCATGACTTGGAGTTAGCCGCAGTGGTATTTGCGCTTAAAATCTGGAGGCACTCCCTTTATGGAGCAAAATGTGAAGTTTTTACTGACCACCAGAGCCTCAAGTACATTTTCACACAAAAAAAATTAAATATGAGGCAAATAAGGTGGATGGAACTTCTAAAAGATTATGATTTGGTAATCAATTATCATCCGGGTAAGGCGAATAAGGTGGCAGATGCTTTAAGCCGAAGAAACATTGGAAAAGTAAGCTTATCTTCACTATCAGCACAATCAGGACTCCGGGAAACCCTCAAATTGAAGCAGAGCCAAGACACCTCCATCTTTAAAATTAAGGAACAGATCCAAGAAGGAAAACTTCCAGAATTTCAAATTGATGAGAATGGTATACTTTGGATGGAAGGACGGTTGTATGTGCCCGATGTCGATGGAATTCGAGAAGAAGTAATGACCGAGGCACATAAATCGAGATTTTCAGTACATCCAGGAAACACCAAAATGTACAGAGACCTGAAGAACAACTACTGGTGGAATGGAATGAAGAAAGACGTAGCCGTCTTTGTTTCCAAGTGCCTAACCTGTCAACAAGTCAAGGCAGAACATCAACGACCTGAAGGACTTCTACAACCATTGGAAATACCAAAATGAAAGTGGGATGACATCTCCATGGATTTCGTAGTAAGGCTACCGAAATCAAGGCAAGGGCACGATGGAATCTGGGTAATCGTTGACAGATTGACGAAGTCTGCACATTTCTTACCGGTACGGATGACTTACAACCTGGATAAACTCGCTACCTTGTATATGGACAATATAGTGAGACTACATGGAGTCTCGACAAGTATTGTAATGCCCATGGGCTGTTCCCGATCCAACTGGCGGGAGTCTGTTATCCCATGGCCCATTACTCAATGACTCCTCCAGCCCAGGCACTGGAGTTTGTACCTCCCCAGACTCGAACCTAAGATCTCCTGGACATATAGATACTTAGCACAAGTCTGGTACCAATTGAGCTAGTTATAAAAAGGCGCCTTTTTAATTGTAATGCCCATGGGCTGTTCCCGATCCAACTGGCGGGAGTGGGTTATCCCATGGCCCATTACTCAATGACTCCTTCAGCACAAGCACTGGAGTTTGTACCTCTCCAGACTCGAACCTAAGATGGCGGGAGTCGGTTATCCCATGGCCCATTACTCAATGACTCCTCCAGCTCAGGCATTGGAGTTTGTACCTCCCCAAACTCGAACTTAAGATCTCCTGGACATATAGATACTTAGCACAAGTCTGGCTACTAGCTCAATTGGTACCAGACTTGTGCTAAGTATCTATATGTCCAGGAGATCTTAGGTTCGAGTCTGGGGAGGTACAAACTCTAATGCCTGAACTGGAGGAGTCATTGAGTAATGGGCCATGGGATAACCGACTCCCGCCAGTTGGATCGGAAACAGCCCATGGGCATTACAAGTATACTGTCTGACAGAGATCCAAGATTTGTATCAAGATTTTGGAAAAGGTTTCAAAAGACGATGGGAACCAAAGTCACTCTCAGCACAGCCTATCATCCTTAGACTGATGGCCAAACCGAGAGGACAATTCAAACCCTCAAGGATATGCTGAGAGCATGTGCACTGGATTTTTCTGGAAATTTGAGTGAACAGTTACCCCTGATAGAATTCGCCTATAACAACAGCTATCATAGTAGCATCGAGGTGGCTCCGTATGAAGCTTTGTATGGTAGAAAGTGTAGGTCGCCTCTATATTGGGACGAAGTCGGAGAGAAAGCTGTTACCGGACCAGAACTTGTACAAATAACCGTTGATAAAATAGCTGTAATCAAAGAAAGACTCAAGACAGCCCAAGATATACAAAAGAGCTGGGCAGATATGAGAAGAAGACCGTTAGAATTAGAGATTGGTGAAAAAGCTTACGTCAAAGTCTCTCCCATGAAAGGAGTGGTTTTGTTCAGTAAATCCGGAAAGTTAAACCCGAGATATGTGGGACCGTTCAAAATATTGGAAAAGGTGGGAACCTTAGCCTATCATCTTGCTTTGCCGCCTGATATGTCCAGGATTCACAATGTTTTCCACGTCTCACAGCTGAGGAAATATGTTCCAGATCCGAGTCATGTTCTTAAAATTTCACCACTGATGATTAAAGGAAATCTCAATGAAGGACTCAAATACGAAGAAGTCCCTATCCGAATAGTGGACACAAAAGACCAAGTGTTGAGGCACCGAACAATCCCATACGTCAAAGTGCAGTGGTCAAATCATACCGAAAGGGAGGCAACTTGGGAACTCGAAGAGAAAATGCGTTCACAATACCCTCAATTATTCAAAAGCTCGAGTTGATCCAAGTTTCGAGGACGAAACTTTGAATAAGGAGGGAGGGATGTGAGAACCCAGAAAATTCGAACCGAAGCAAATCACGTAAGGAATACAAACTTAAAATTTAGCTTAAACGAAGTTCAACAATTTTCATTCTAACTATAGAAATTAAATATGAACTTAGATTTCAGCTAACTTAACTCGAGGAAATGGCTTCAAAGTTCGGAGATTAACTCAACATGAAGCCGAGCTGCAAATAACCGCATCCATTGAATTACTGTCACTGGAAGAGTAAAACCCCAGCTCAAGGACTCGATCTTTCAGCTCGAAACAGCTCAACCAAGCTTGTACTAACAAGACCAAAAAGGGAGCTAAAAGGTGAGCCAAGGAATTGGACAAATTTATTATGCAAGAAACAACCTTTGAGATAACCAAGGAAGAAGCTAAGGGATGAGCTAAAGGTTGGGACAAATTATGTATGCAAGAAATGACCATTGAGATAATCCATGAAGGAGCTGCGGGAGGAGCTAAGGGCTAGGACACCTTTATTATGCAAGACCTTTGGTGCTTGGATTTCCTTTGACCATCATTATGAGATCAATGAATCCATTTCTTGGGCTCCAAGGGGACGGCCCAGGGGGTAGGGAAGAGCCACAATTTTGCTATAAATATGAGGCCTACATGCATGCAAACCCATTCCAAAAAGCCAAGAAAATTTCGGTTTCCCCTCACCCTAAAAAGCTCTCGGCCGAAATTCAAGAAAGAGGGAAGAAGAGTTCGTGCGGTTCAAGTGCTAGAATTCTACGTCGAAGCTCTGCTGAAGTGAAAATAGTAATTGAAAAGAATACATCGAGGTGCTGCCAAATTTTCGAGAGGCAAGGTGTCAAAGTCTACAAATTTCGGTTCTATCCTTAAATTACGGTAAGTGGGCTTTTGTTATGTACTTCGTTTGTATATTTAAAACTTTGCATATAAATGATATGACATGCATGATTGTGTGTCTATTCTTTCGAAAATCTCCGTCTGTTATTTAAAAACTATCGATCGATTATTTGTGTTCTCTCTGTTTCTTCGAAATTCTTTGATTCCGCTGAATCTGTCTGAAATTCAGATAAGTTCTGTTCGATAAAAATCTGAAATCTTTGTTACACTGTTACGATTCAATTTGAAATGGGATGAGAATTGTGATTCTGTCTGGCCCCCAATGGTGGGTAAAAAACCATTTCTGTCTGGCCCCCACCGGTGGGTATGAAACCGAGTTCTAGCCTCACCCCTTAGAGGACTAACATATTGGGGACAATTTGACCATGGAAATGAGATGAGTAACAGTGTTGTGTCTGTCTTCGAATTTTTCCGAAATGATCTGATCTGCTTCTGAATTGTTCTGAATCATCTGTTAACTTTTGTCTTATATTCGATTCGTTTCCGTAATGAGATTTGAAAGTGTGTTAAAGAAATGTTTTAAAGACTAAGTTCTATATGTATAATTGGAAATCGATCGACCCCCCACTTGTTGAGTGTTTCCCAAAACACTCACCCCTTGCAAATTTCAGATAAAACTACAGAGCAAATAAATGAAGAGGAGCAGGAAGCTTTCTGGGGTTGGTGAACGATGATCAAGATCAAGAACCAATTTATCCCTTTTGTTTAGTTTTCCGCATTTCGCAACTCTGATGTATTTATTTCATTGTCATTGTAAGACAATACTTTACTTATGAAAAAAACTGGTTTCATTTGATACGAGGCTTTATTGTTTTCAATATAATTGTTAAACAATGCCGGATGTCACTGATGCTTCGGACACGGGGAGTGACAGATTGACATTTTGGCTAGATTCTTTTATCGTGTATGAACTACGTCTTATTCCTAGTGAGCAAATGTCGTACATGTGTATGGGATTTGTTATGTTGTTAACTAGGACTAAGAAGGGGAGAAATCTGATTTTTGTGATACTTAATGATATCCTATTATTATTATTTGGTGTCATGTGTTATTTATCGTCCGTAGTAATAGGTGAATACATAGAAAAGGCAACCGTGGAGCTAAGATTTCAAGTGCGGTTGGAGCGAGCCGATGATAGCACCTACAAACTTGAGTTTAAAGGTAAGCATGTTAGTCATATAATCAATGTTATTACTAACTTGTTTCATTTGTGTGTAGGTAGCAAAGATTTGAGGACAAATCCTTTTCAAGAAGGGGAGGATGATGCGATCATGTAGGTCCAAGCTCCGAGGAAGGCGTGGAAAGCATGGGATATTGTTTGGGGGTCGTTTGGAGTCATTGGAACATTATGCAAGCATCTTTTTGAACGACCGAGGCTACACAGACCTGTACACGGACCTGTACATGAGGTCCGTGTCCACTACTTTCAAGACATGAAAATTACAGTGCCTACAGGTGGTCTGTGTCCTTCACGACTTGGCGAGAAATTTTTTCGTTGTTTAGAGTTTTAATTTGTTTGGTAACTAGATTTGATATCTTTAGGAATAAGTAAACATATTATGGACGAATTTTGACACATTATGCTGATTATCATTGATATTTTATCAAAATTTTTGAGTTTTTCTCTCAAAACATTCAAAGCCTTGCTTTGTTCTTCAAATCAAACTTATTAAAGTTTTTAACTTTGTGACGTTTGTCGATCATTCTTGTGCGGATTGTCATACGCTTGTTCTTTGAAGGTTCGTTTGAGTTTTCGATTGTTTAATTGTGATTATTTGTTGCTAAACTTATCACAGTTTAGAGGTGTAAATCACGCACACACTTGATTAAAAAGATCGGGACAAAAACATCGATCCTTGTTCGTTATTGAATCGAGGACGCGATTCCAAATAAATCGTGTTTGCTTTTCATTCGTACGAGGATTCATATCATCATGTCACTTGTATTTTTTTATAGTGAACATGAATTTTAATGGACTTGTATTTTGTAGTTGGAACCATGGAAACTTTGTGTTGGTTTTTTGTTATTTATGGTGATGATATTTTGGAAATTGTTATGTTAAAAGTTTGAAAATATTTGTTGTAAAGGGTATTTAGTTTTTCTCGTTTTTATTCAAATGCTTCCGCGTATGCTATTTAATTCTTTAAATTTGAATGCCATGGGAATGGGGTGCTTCATTATTGACTAGTATAGTCTCTAAATCGGCTACTGTGAAAGGATAACATTGTGGTCTCACACCTTTGATTGTGGTTACTTTAATGGGAGTACGACTCTGATGCGATTCTTCAAACCACGAAAAACAAATGGGATCAAACCTGAGTCATGCTCTTGATTTGATAAAATAAAGAGACTGTGTTGTTGTCTCGATCTTTTTGAACAAGTAAGTGTGTAATATTCACCTCTAAATTACTAAGAATTTAGCAACGAATATTAACGAGATAAACAATTGAAATTCAAGCGAACCTTCAAAGAACTCGTCTTTGACAATCCGAGTGAAGAACAATCGACAAACGCCACAAAGTGTTAAACTTTGATAAGTTTGATTTGAGGAACACACGAACGTGTATACAAAGTCAAGCTTTGAAATTGAGAGAAAAACTCACAAATATGATAAAACTCAAAATTTAATCAGTTGTTTACAATGATGAATTTTCTTGTATATATTATTAACAAATCAAAAAGATTACAAAATCTAGTTACCTAAATAATTTAAACTCTAAACTAGGAAACTAGGTCATCTTCACGCTGGCGGCGTGCGGGCTAGAAGTCTTCGTGAATTTTTTTTCCTGGACGCAAGTGTTGTGCTCGGGCGGTAAGTTTGTTCTGCCCGGGTGCAAGTCGTTCGGCCCTCATGTTCATTTAACACTTGCACAATGATCTTTATGGCCTCCAAGATCATTTCCATGCATCACGAACCGTTCGACACTTGGAATCTTGCTTGCAATCTCTTCTCGATTGCTCATTAGTTCATGCAATGTTTCCTTGAACTTCCTCCCAATCCTTTCAACACCATACCCGGCCAGATTCATATCAGACTCTTTACAGAAATAAGTGACTTGGCATCTGGTAGTTTAACACTCTCTATTTTATAATCTATAACATTTATAATATCTTCTATATTTACATTAGGTAATTCTATTGATTTAGGGATCATGTTTTCCTTAGATTCATAATAGATACGAATAAAGACAACTTACCATAGCTTCCTGATATTGTTCACCGTATAACATCACTAGTTTTTCAATCATATCATTGATCCTCCTTTTGGGGATACTAGAACCTAAAGTATCACACAATGGAATAGCCTTACCTAAAGTAAATGATAAATCGCTAGATGATGGTAATATCATATTATAACCAATAGTTATTTTCAAATAGTCACATTCTAAATTGTAAGCATACATCGCGATCAATTGTATAAAGGCTAATGTTAGAACTTCAAAATCAATAGCTCGATAGTATGGTTCTTTAAAACTAGTAGAAGCATAGATAGATCCAGGATACACAGTTTTCGATCCAACAGAAGATATATTACTTTGTAAACTATTCCAATAACCATTATATGTTTCAGCTGAGGAGGTAGAACACCTCTGTTGACTATAATATAAGACTCTCCGTTCTTTATTAGTGGCATTAGAACTCCTCAAACATATCCCATTAAGAACCATAACATAGGAGGAACCGTAAGTCACTCTAGCGGTCCGTTGAAGGAGGTACCGATTCCTATAATCGAATAGACACATCATGATTGTAAATTTCATCCACTATGTACAAGAACGACAGAAGGGGCTATTGTTCATACGATCTTTAAAAAGGATCGTTGGACCTAAGAGTATAATATAGTAACTATCATTTACTCTCAGCCTCCTAAGGTCCTAAAGTAATGGAAGTTATTGGATATGATAGGTGACTATTATTTCTCTAGAGGGTGCAGGGATGTATAGGTGTCTTTCCTTTTATGAAATCTTCTAAAATGTTAATGGGTAAAAGAATTGGAGTTGGTTGAATATATTTCCCGAAATAACTTAATCCCTTTTTGGTAAGACCTGCATAGAAAAATGCCATTGATGTGAGTAAAGCCAAAGCAACAGTAGCATTTATATCATTCGTGGGTGCGGCTAACTCTCCATGAGGTAATTCTATGATTTTCCAAGGTAAAAGAGCTCCTGGCCAATTAAAAACAAAAATAAATAGAAACATAGTTCAAATAAAAGAACCCAAGGGCCATATTCTTCCCCAATTTGAGTTTGACTCACATCTCGAATAAATTCAAGAAAATATTCGAATAAATTCTTACCCCCAGTCGAAATGGTTTGTGGGTTCCGAACTGCTATAGTAGCTGAAACTAATAAGATAGCAATTACAACCCAAGAAGGAATAAGTACTTGGCCATGGACTTGGAAACCCCCTATTTGCCAATAGAGATGTTGGCCTACTTCCACATCGGATATATCGTATAACCCTTTTAGTGTGTTGATGGAACATGATAGCACAGTCATATAGCCCTCTGAAATATAATCGAATTTTAAACAAAATTATTTCGATTCAACAATCTCTTTGGCTACTTTAATCAGATATTTTTGATACCAACAAGTATTTTATTTTGAGTAGTAACTAATTGCATAATATCCCTAGTTTTTTTTATCTATTTTTTTAACTTCAGAAATAATAACTAATAACTGATTCCATAAATCTATCGGATTTTTGAAGTCAAAGTTCTTTTTATTAATCAAGGATTTCTTATATAGCTAGAACGGCCTTCATAAATTGCGAATAATTATTTGTTAAAAATTAAGCGGATTGAAGATATAGCGTCATCATTCGCTGGAATCGAAATATCTCCAAGATCGGGGTCGCAATTTGTATCGATTAAACAAATTGTTGGAATTCCCAAAGTGATACTATAATGCCCGGTTACTCGTACAAATGATAATAATGCTTTTATGTCGTTTATTATGTAGTTATTTAGCTCATTAGATTTCACGTGATGATTGAGGTATCAATATAGAGATTGAACATGATTTTTATATTGTCTATGGTGTATTGAGAATCAATATGTGTCTAAATAATGATAGTAAGATGTATAGATAAAGTAGTGTAATGAAAGTTGGTATGGGACTGCATGAAATGAGATGAAAATATGGTAGTTCTTACGAGTTTTAGCATAATGATTTGAATATTGATCCAAAATGTGTGAGGCCATAACCATTAGAAATCTAAGATATAATGCTACAACTTTTTTGTTTCAATTTTGGTCCAAATCATTGTGGAAGACAAGCCAAAAGTGCCCCAAAACGTGTCGTGTGTATCGTCATTCCTACAATGACACATTTTGGTAGATTGAGCATAAGTTTTTACTCAGACCTCTAAATGACCTGAAATTAATTGGAGATTCAAGCCAAGATATAGGGCTACAACTTTTATGTTTACTACATTTTTAGATTAGTAACGGCAGAGCCGTTTCTGGAGCGATCTTTGATGAAACAGGGTGCAGGGCAGAACATGTGGCGCTCGACCGGTAGAAAATGACCGCCCGAGCGCCGGTGCACTACAAGCCTAGTATTTTTACAGAACATTCCACGCCCGAGCGGTAGAAAATGACCGCCTGAGTGCCGCCTTGCATGAGAAAAGATAAGTATCGATTTTCTAAGCCATTTTATCAGTTCTTTCCTTTCCCTTCACAGCAAGACACGAAAGAAAAACCAAGAAATCTTCCTCCAAAGTTCCCTTCTTCATTCTTTTCATCATTTTGAGGTTAGAACTTAGTGCTCCATCCCAAGATCTTCCTAAAGGTGTAAGTTTTCATCTATTTTGGATTCTATACATGTAGAGGACAATAAATGAGTAATTTTCACCTAGCACTACAAGAAAAAAGGCCTACGACAACGGTTTTTCCCCGTTGTTGTAGACCTTTTAAAACCGTTGTTAGAAGCCTGTGGTTAAAGGGTGTGCTCAAAGACAACGATGAAAAGCCGTTGTCGTAGACGTCTAAAGATGACGGTGAAAAACCGTTGTCGTAGGTATACAAAACCATTGTTAAAGGTCATGTGGTTAAAGAATTCGCTAAAAGACAACGGTTCTGGAGTGTTGTTGTAGTTACAATTTGCGACGGTTTTTAAACAACCGTCGCAAATAAATTTGCGACGGATATCATCGTTATCCGTCGCTAAAATTAGCGACGGTCGTAATAAAAATAGTCGCTAAATAGCGACGGTTATATACATAGTGATTGGTGTATTGATGTATTTGATAGCATAGGAACGAGAAACATCGTCTCAAACCAGTGTTCTTACGCTTGGACAGTAAGTTGGCGTATTCTTGAAGTAATACTTGAGTAATATTATGATTTCAAATACTTCCAATTGATTATTGCTATATGTACATTGTTAGTATCTTATCGATGAAAACATAGCACCATATTCCATTGTTACGTATTAAATATGTAAGAAACTCATGAATATTGATGATGAGTGCTATGTTATGAACATGAACATGAACATGAAAGGAAAGTGACTGATTTTTCATGATATAGAGCTTGTTGACATCATGGGTGGTTTTAAGTCCACCAATCCTATTGGCCAATATATGTTCATGGGGCGTGGGGTTGCCAAAGGTTGCTTCATGACGTCCAACACAGTAGTAGCTATATAATAAAGGAAGCACGGTAGTACAGGTCAACTAATGTGGCTCAAGTAAAAAAATGAACATGAATATTGTTAGAGTAGGTGCCCGTTGAGCCAAGTGTTGGCTGAGTGTTCACAATGAAACTCTATGTATAAACGATTTTTATTTTAATAATATTTGAAACTATTGTTTTGGCACATCTTTATCTGTATACACATGCAAGTTGCATTATCTAGTTGCCAAAATAATTAAAACTCCAAACTAGGAATTAAAATATCCTGAAATTGCGCCGCACACATATGCGCACCCCATACCCGCTCATATGCGTGAAGTTATTGTCTTTGCATTTGCACCGCGCGCCCCAGCGCACCCCATCTTTGCTCATGTGCGCGAGGCTCGCGCAGATGCGCGCCTCTTCTTCGCGCATGTGCGTGAGGTCTTCTGTCCTGTTGCGCGATACCTTCTGTTTTGGTGTCTGCGGAGGCCTTTCTCCGTCTCGCACCGGCAAATCTAATGGATACCATGCTTCCCTCGGAGTTTGGCCGATCATGATCGCATCATCCTCCCCTTCTTGAAAAGGATTTGTCCTCAAATCTTTGCTATCTACAAAAAAATGAAGCAAGTTAGTAATAACAAATATTATATGACCAACATGCTTACCTTTGAACTCAAGTTTGTAGGTGCTATCATTTGCTCGCTCCATCAGCACTTGGAATCCCAACATTATCGTTTCCTTTCCTATAAACTCATCAACTTCCCCACATACCAAATAACAAATGACAAAATATAATTTAGTATCACAAATATCAGATTCCTCTCCTTCTTAGACCTAGTTAACCCACAAATGAAATCCATACACGTGTACGACCGTAGCTCACTAGGAATAAGATATAACTGATGCATGAGATGGGAATACAGTAGACATGTCATTCTCCCATATTCAATGCATGTATCACAACGATACTCAACATGTCTTTTCATATGCAACCAACACATACAATCATGCATTTCATCAACAATTAAACCACCACAATATGCCTCACCAGCACGTAACTCATGCAATGAATATAGAATGAAGAATTTATTCTCTTTAAAATTGTATTCATTATGCACATAAAAATTATTATATTAATTCATGCTTACTCTAACGCCATCATCAAACAAATATGAATCATGCAAATAGGACACACTAAATGTTCTACCCATGCCATCATTTAAATCTTCACATGAATTTAATTCTAATGCACACCAGTCATTGACATGATAAAGCCTCATCAATTTGACAATCTTTGAACACTCAAAATAAATAACATTTGAATTTAATCCGTCCATTATATCACCATTCTCAACTTTGTGAATCCTCGACAAAATCGTTGACTCATAGTTAGACCATTTGGACATCGCATTTTCAACATTCACTCCAAATTCTTGAATACAACACAACAATGAATTAAGAATGGTGATAACTCCAAAAAGAGGATCAATGATATGATTGAAAAACTAGTGATGTTATACGGTGAACAATATCAGGAAGCTATGGTAAGTTGTCTTTATTCGTATCTATTATGAATCTAAGGAAAACATGATCCCTAAATCAATAGAATTACCTAATGTAAATATAGAAGACATTATAAATGTTATAGATTATAAAATAGAGAGTGTTAAACTACCAGATGCCAAGTCACTTATTTCTGTAAAGAGTCTGATATGAATTTGGCCGGGTATGGTGTTCAAAGGATTGGGAGGAAGTTCAAGGAAACATTGCATGAACTAATGAGCAATCGAGAAGAGATTGCAAGCAAGATTCCAAGTGTCGAACGGTTCGTGATGCATGGAAATGATCTTGGAGGCCATAAAGATCATTGTGCAAGTGTTAAATGAACATGAGGGCCGAACGACTTGCACCCGGGCAGAACAAACTTACCGCCGGAGCGCAACACTTGCGTCCAGGAAAAAAAATTGCAAATAAGAAATTGCAATGCTCGGGATTGAACCTGCTATATCTTCACAATATGGATAAACCACTTTGTACAAAGGTACATGAAATGGTTCATGCAAGAATAAAAAAATCTCTATCTCACTCTTTTGGGCCATCAAATTATTTTTCTTTTTTTTTCTTTGGCCTTTTTTCTTTTTCTTTTTCTTTCCTCTCTTCATTTTCTTCTCTTTTTCTTTCTATGGTCATCTCACTCTTTTGTTCACTCTTTCTTTCGACCAAATCTTTTTCTTTTTCTAAGGCCATCTCACTTTTTTGAACACTCTTTTATTTGGCATCATCACTTTTTCTTTTCTTTAATTGGTCCTCCAATATTTGTTTTGGGGACAAGGGAAGTAATACAATCGGTTCTTTGTTTAGGACAAATGAGTACCTATTCCTGAAACCGTAACGTGTCACTTTCCTATCATATTGCCAAAGTATAACCAACAAGATATGACAAGCATTCATTGCCAGAACATCACACAATGCCTCATAACATACTTACCAATAGAAAAAGGCACCAAAACTTGCTTGTTCACTTTCACCTCCGCACAATCATTCAACCATTGAAGCCTATATGGTTGAGGATGTTTTAAAGTTGGCAAATTCAACTTCTCTGATGTGAACACGGATGGTCAGGCTCCAAGAAAAGCATGGGATTCTTTAGAGTCGCCGAATGGACCAATCACGAGAATATGACTGAAGAAGTTCAAGGAGGCACTACAGGGAGCCATGAGGAAACAAGAAGGGGTCGTGATGCATGGGAGTACGTTTGGAGGCCAAAAAAACCTTATTCAAGCATCTTTTTGAACGACCGAGGCTACACGGACCTGTACACGGACCAGTACACGGGGTCCGTATCCATTACACTCGAGCATGTGAAAGTCCAGTGCCTACACGGACCTATACACGGGGTCCGTGTCCACTACTTTCAAGACGTGAAAATTACAGTGCCTACACGGACCCCCTTCCGGACCACTACACGAGGTCCGTGTCCTTTACGATTTGGCGCAAATTTTCCTTCTTTAGCGTTTTAATTTGTTTGGTAACTAGATTTTTGATATCTTGTGATTATTAAAAGATATTGGACGAAAATATTGGATTATTTAGATTATTATTGATATTTTATCAAACTTTTGAGATTTTTCTCTCAAGCTTTTCAAGGCTTTTGCTTTGTATTAATCAAAAATCAAACTTATCAAGGATTCGTTTTTGTGGCGTTTGTCGGTTTATTTCATACGGATTGTCAAGGACTAGTTCTTTGAAGGTTCTTATGATTATTCAATTGTTTTCAATAGTGATTATTTGTTGCTAAGTTTTATAGCTTAGAGGTGAATATCAAAAATTCGTACTTGTTCAAAAGATCGGGACAACAACGATTTGTAGTTCTTTATTGAGTTGAAGGCGCAGTTCTAAATTAGTCGTGTTTGCTTTTCTTATGTACGTGGATTCATATCATTTGGTATCAGAGCTTAGGTTCATTGGATTTAAGTAAGTTTATATTATCTCGTTCTATTTTTAGATCTGTGTTATTTCTTCGTTCTTTTTCAGATCTGTTTTTGTTCTATCGTTCTTTGTCAGTTTCTTGAATTTTGGTGAATTTTTTTCTTAGAATTTCGTGTGCACAAATCAGCCTTGTGCAAGGAAAAAAATCCGAAAATTCACCAATATTTTTTTTTGGTATTTTGTTCTATTATCCATTGTGAGTCATATTCAAGTGTCTCTCACAATCAAAAAAAAATTTATTATTCCTTTTCAAATTTCTAGTCTACGCAGTCCAAGTGAGTCGATCACAATTGTTCATGAGTTTGAACTTGATTGTTTGATATACACAAATACAAAGCTTGAACACCTTTAGGGAACTCTCGAATTTGAGTGAAAATACTTGAGTGCTAGTGAATTTTCTTAGGAGTGAACGGTGAGTATTTGTTGTGAGCACAAAAAAATATATAGAGGAGTGACAAGCGGCTTTCCTTTGGAGTGACCGTGAGCATTTGGGTGAGAAATATCTATTATTTCTACTAATATTTTCTTGCAGGTACAAATCCAAATGCAAATGGAGAGCGAGGTAGGAGATAGTTCAAACCAAGGGTTGTCTAAGGTTCAAATGGAGGCGTTGTTCGGTCACTTTAGTAGGATGATGAGGACCGAGTTAGAGCCATTACATGAGAGGTTGGATAAGCTTGAGGTTAGTGCTAGTGGGAGTAAGTATAAGCCTAAAGATGTGGGTAGGAGAGGCGAAGATGAGGTATATGATTTGGGAGGAGACGAGAAGAGCCAAAATGATACTTGGGGTAGGAATGGAAGAGGTAGAGGATTTGGGAGAGGAAAAAGGGAAGCTGAAAGGGGTAGATACAAGGATGGGCATAGGGAGGATGGTAATATGGGAAGTATTAAGATGAAAATTCCTTCGTTCCATGGGAAATCTGACCCGGAGTCATTTTTAGAATGAGAAAAGAGGGTAGAGTTTGTGTTTGAATGTCACCACTACTCCGAACAAAAGAAGGTTTGGTTGGCAGTGGTGGAATTTCTATACTATGCTCTCATTTGGTGGGATCAACTAGTGACCACTAGGAGGATGTATAATGAGAGACCCATTGAAACTTGGGATGAGATGAAGAGGGTCATGAGGGAGAGGTTTGTGCCCAATCACTATTATAGAGAAATGTTTAAGAGGCTACAAACTTTGAAGCAAGGGATAATGAGTGTTGAGGACTACAATAAGGAGATGGAAGTAGTCATGAATAGAGCCAATATAGAGGAGGATGGTGAGGCGACCATGGCAGGTTTTCTTTGTGGTTTTAATAGGGAGATTCAATATCAAGTGAAGCTTAGGAACTACTTGGATCTAGAAGAGATGGTGCAAATGGCCATAAAGGTGGAGAAACAACTCAAGAGATGAGGAGTTGGCCGCACCAACCAATCTGGGGGTTCGTCATCTTCTTGGCGGCCAAATGTGGCAAAACGTGATGAAAGTAAAGTGATGACCAAGCCCAAGATCGAGACCAAACAAGATACGCCTAAACAATGAGTGCAAGGTAAATCTGAAACTCCTCTTAATCGTTCTAGAGAAACTAAATGTTTTAGGTGTCAAGGGTTGGGTCATATTGCTAGCCAATGTAATAATAAGAGGGTGATGATTTTGAATGACTATGGTTGATGTGAATCCACGTACGTAAGAAAAGCAAACACGATTATTCTAGAACCGCGCCCTCAATTCTATAACGTTAAAAGGGATTCGTGTTGTGTCCCGATCTTTTGAATCAAGTGTGTGCGTGATTTTCACCTCTAAACTATGAAAAGTTTAGCAACAAATAATCACGAGATAAACAATCGAAAATTATGACGAACCTTCAAAGAACAAGTCTAAGACAATCCGCACAAGCACGATCGACAAACACAACAAAGTTAAAAACTTTAATAAGTTTGATTTTGTTGATTACAAAGCAAAAGCCTTGAAAGTTGAGAGAAAAATCTCAAAGTTTTGATATTCAATCAATAATATTCTGAAAAGTGTCCCCTAATTTCGTTCACCATAGGTTTACATATCCAAAAGATATCAAATCTAGTTACCAAGATAATTAAAACTCTAAATAAAGAAACAAATAATTTCCCGAATATGACTCGCGCTCGGGCGGTATAATTTGACCGCTCGAGCGCCGAAGGCTCTGGACTATTCGCGCTCGGGCGGTAGAATGTGACCGCTCGGGCGCCGAGGGTTCTGGAAATTTTCTCCTTGGATAGTAAGTGTGGCGCTCGGGCGGTAATGTTTGGCCGCTCGGGCGCCGAAGCTGCTAAACTCCTCTTTATTTATCACCTGAATAATGTTCCTTTGGCTCCCAAACTTATTCCCATGCATCATGAACCCTTCAGCACTTTGCACCTTGCTTGTAAGTCCTTCTTCCAGCTTGCTCATAAGCCCATGTAACGCCTCTTTAAACTTCTTCAGTCGTCCCCTCGTGATTGGTCCCGCAGGTAACTCTAAGGGATCCCATGCTTTCCTTGGGACGTTCACATCCGTGTTCGCATCATCCTCCCCTTCTTGAAAAGGATTTGTCCTCAAATCTAATTCGTCACCTACATCAAACAACGACAAGTCACTAACATTAAAATTAGAACTCACGTTATACTCACCTGGTAGATCGAGTTTGTAGGCGTTGTCATTGATCCTTTCAAGGACTTGAAATGGTCCATCACCCCTAGGTAACAGCTTTGAACGTCTCTTCTTGGGGAACCTTTCCTTTCTCAAGTGTAGCCACNCTGCGTGCATTCTACTACGAACTATTCGCCATTTGAAATTGTTTATGGTTTTAACCCTTTGACTCCGTTGTATTTGATGTCTTTACCTGTGAGTGAAAGGTTAAACATGGATGGGAAAAAGAAGGCGGAATTTGTTAGGAGTTTGCATGAGAAGGTCAAAGCTAATATTGAAAAGAAGAATGAACAATACACAAAGCAAGCCAACAAGGGAAAGAAGAAGGTGANAAACTCAAGAATTTAACATCGTGATCAGAAACAATAGTCCTAGGCATGCCATGCAACCTAACGACTTCTTTAAAGAACACATCCGCAATGTTTGAAGCATCATCAGTTTTGTGACAAGCAATGAAATGTGCCATCTTATAGAATCTATCAACAACAACAAATATTGAATCCCTCCCCTTCTTAGTCCTAGGCAACCCCAAAACAAAGTCCATAGAAATGTCAACCCAAGGCTCACTAGGAACAAGAAGTGGTGTATACAATCCATGTGGTTGTGTCCTAGACTTAGCTTGTCTACAAGTTATACACTTATCACAAACACGCTCAACATCACGCTTCATGTGTGGCCAATAGAAATGTTCATGCAATGCACTTAAAGTTTTTGCCACACCAAAGTGTCCCATTAAACCACCCCCATGTGCCTCCCTAACAAGTAATTCGCGAATTGATGATTTAGGGATGCACAACCTATCTTCTCTAAACAAGAAACCATGATGCAAATAAAATTTGCCATGTGGACCATGCATACATGTTTGAAACACACTCTTAAAATCCTCATCTAGCACATACAACTCCTTGACATGCTCAAACCCCAATATCTTCGACTCCAAGGTAGAGAAAAGTATGTACCTTCGTGATAGTGCGTCGGCCACTACATTTTCCTTACCTTGTTTGTACTTGATTATGTAGGGGAATGTCTCTATGAACGCCACCCACTTGGCATACCGCTTGTTCAGCTTTTGTTGCCCCTTAAGGTTCTTTAGAGACTCATGATCCGTATGAATCACAAACTCCTTAGGCCTTAAGTAGTGCTGCCACGTCTCTAGAGTCCTCACAAATGCGTAGAACTCCTTATCATACGCGGGATAATTCAGGGCGGCTCCATTGAGTTTCTCGCTAAAGTACACCACGGGCCGTCCCCCTTGCACAAAACTCCGCCGATACCTACGCCTGAAGCATCACATTCAATTTCAAACGTATTAGCAAAGTCAGCCAAAACAAGTAAAGGAGCATTAATTAATTTTTGCTTAATAGTATTAAAAGACTTCTCTTGCTCCTCGCCCCAATGGAATGGAACGTTCTTCTTGATCACCGCTGTCATGGGTGCTGCCAATGTGCTAAAATCCTTTACAAACCTCCTGTAGAAGCTTGCAAGTCCATGAAAACTTCGGACTTGACCAACAGTAGTAGGCGATGACCAATCTCGAATAGCACTTACCTTGTCCTCATCCACTTGTATCCCCTGTGAGCTTACCACAAAACCAAGAAAGACAAGTTTGCTTGTACAAAAATCACATTTCTTTAGGTTAGCATATAGATTTTCAGCCCTTAGTGTGATTAGCACAAGTTTCAAGTGATCAACATGCTCATCCAAGTCTTTGCTATATACTAGGATATCATCAAAGTAAACAACAACAAATTTTCCTATGTATGCACGCAAGACATGGTTCATTAACCTCATAAAGGTGCTAGGAGCGTTAGTTAAGCCAAATGGCATCACCATCCACTCATACAACCCGTACTTGGTTTTAAAAGCAGTTTTCCACTCATCACCTTCCCTCATCCTAATTTGGTGATAACCACTTTTCAAATCAATTTTGCTAAAGATACAAGCCCCATGCAACTCATCTAACATATCATCTAGTCTAGGTATGGGATGCCTATACTTAATGGTTATGTTATTGATTGCCCTACAATCCACACACATACGCCATGAGCCATCTTTCTTAGGAACTAATAAAACAGGTACAACACAAGGAGACATGGACTCACGCACAAAACCCCTATCTAATAGCTCACTTACCTGCCGTTGAAGCTCCTTAGCCTCCTCCGGATTGCTCCTATAAGCTGGACGATTTGGCAATGCACTCACGGGCACCAAATCAATTTGGTGCTCAATTCCCCTCAATGGTGGTAGCCCTTGAGGTAGCTCCTCCGGAAATATATCATTAAATTTCTGCAAAAGTGAAACAACAATGCTCGGAAAGGACCCGACTATATCACTTGTGTTAAAGAGGATCTCTTTATAAAGAATCAACACAAGTGGTTCATGTGTGTGCATCAATTGCTTCAACTCACTTTTTTGGGGCATGTATGTTTTCTTTTTGGCCTCTTTCCTCTAATTTTCTTTCCTCACCTTTTTCTTTTGTATGACTATCTCACTCTTTTGATCACTCTTTTTTTCAGCCATTTCCTTTTTATTTTCCAAGGCCACCTCACTTTTTAGTTCACTCTTTCTTTCGGCATCATCTCTCTTTTTCTTTTTCAAATGGTCCTCCAACACTTGCTTTGGGGACAAAGGAAGTAATACAATGGAATCCTTTTTTCACATAAAGGAATACCTATTCTTGAAACCATCATGAGTCACCTTCCTATCGTATTACCAAGGCCTACCCAACAAGATATGACAAGCATGCATTGGCACTACATCACATAAAACCTCATCAATGTACTTCCCAATCGAAAAAGACACCAACACCTGTTTTGTCACCTTCACCTCCGCACAATCATTCAGCCATTGAAGTCTATATGGTTGAGGGTGCTTTAGTGTAGGCAAGCTCAATTTTTCCACCATCTCAACTGTGGGGACCCTGACGCTAATCATGTTCTTATTCGTCATTGGGACTAATTAATCAATTAGAATAAACAGGGTCTAAATTATTTTTTTTTTCAATATAATATCAAATGCGGAACGTAATGGAATTACTCTACTATACATATCAGTATAAAAGTCAAGTACAAGTTTTGTACTATATACAATAATTTACAAACTAAGGTTCAACTACTAAATATCAAATGTTCAACCCTATCTCAGATCAAGTCCGTAGTCTCCACTCTAATCACGATCTCTCACTTCATCTCCTCGACCCTGAACCTGTCCCACCTGTTGTCATGCACACATACAAACACGACAACAGCCGGATAACTCCGGTGAGAACAAATCCCAGTATAAATCAACGAAACATGCAATCATATAATTAATATAAAGCATGAAGCAGATATCAGATATATATCAAAATCTGAAACATAATTAATATCAAACTATCAATCATACTCATGACTCCACGGCTCAGACTAGACTCAATCCTAGTCTAGGGATCCCGGTTTCCAGAAGTTGGTATTCCTATATCGACCAACAGTAATAGAAGAAACTCTGATTCTNTTCGTCTCGGTCTGAAGCAATTCAGTTATGAACTCAAGACTGTCTTTGTAAATCTGAAACGGTATATCGAGAATCATAATATCAATATTCCATTCTCAATTCGACACTGAATCTGATTAATCTGAATTTAATTCAAATCATCGACATAACGGCACAATCTCAATATCCCCGTAAATACCATATCAACAGATATCAATTACCAATCATAACCCACATCCAATACAAGCTCTAAGCCAGTCACAATTCAAATCTGTCCAATACCACTCAATATAATCTGAAACATCATAACAAATTCGTAATCAATCTGTTTTTCAATCTGACTTCAATTCTATGATGTCTAACGTATCAAGAACATCATATAGGAATCCTATTCAATTCTGACAATAGCATAATTTCAAAACATATCAAAACGTAGCAAAACTTACGTCCAGTTGGAGCCTGCGTCGATAGGAACAAAGTACTGAAGTCGGATTGAAAATCGGATGGAAGAAACTTCCGTAAACTTTCCTTTGGAGCTTCTCTCGATTTCTTCTGCTGAATCTCAAGAGGAATGTTGGACGTACGAATTATATACGTCCAACAAGAATGACAAAGACAAGTGTCGAATTTCTGTCCAGCATGCCTCGCGCATATGCGCGCCTTTCTCGGTGCACATGCGCCACAATCTCTGGAATCGACATCCTGAAATCCAGACTCTCGCGCATATGCGCGCCCTGTCTCGCGCATATGCGCGAGAAGTTTTGTCTCGCACATACAGCTCCCGAACAACTGGCGCATATGCGCGCACCACTTCCGCGCATATGCGCCAGAACCTCTGGCCTCACTTTCCTCTTACTCATACATGATCTCCATTCATGCCTCGGAATGGTCCGTCTATCATCATATAAATTTATCGATAAATCATCTCAGATTAACAGGATAAAAATCTCGGGCATTACATCAACACTAGCCACATTAGTACAACTCCCCCTATCTATGATTAAATTGCAAACCTTTTGATTCACAAAACACCTAGTGTGGAACAAGTTCTCTCTTTGGTTAGTCTCCTCCTCCTTGACTTGGGCACTCATGATACGCCTAGTCACTAGTGCCTCACCTATAACTGCCTCATACCCCTCGTCAGGATCCTCTAATGCAGGCATCTCATCATCATCATCACCCTCACTATGAGATTCATACTCACCATAGTCATTCAAAATCATCACTCTCTTTTTAGGACATTCACTAGAAATATGACCCAACCCTTGACACCTAAAACATTTAGTATCTCTAGATCGATTAGAAGGATTTTCAGATTTACCTTGCACTCCTTGTTTAGGTGCCTCTTGTTTGGTCTCAAATTTGGGCTTGCTCACCACCTTATTCTCCTCACGCTTCACCACATTTGATCGCCATGAAGATGATGAACCTCCGCTTTGATTGGTGCGGCCAACTCCACGCCTTTTAAGTTGTTGCTCCACTTTTATGGCCATTTGCACCATTTCGTCTAGATCCAAGTAGTGCCGAAGCTCAACTTGATCTTGGATTTCCCTGTTCAAACCACAAAGAAAACGAGCCATCGTCGCCTCATTATCTTCCTCAATATTAGCCCTAATCATGACTACTTCCATCTCCTTATAGTAGTCCTCAACACTCTTCACCCCTTGCCTTAAAGTTTGTAGCCTCTTAAACATCTCCCTATAGTAGTGGTTGGGCACAAACCTTTTTCTCATCACTCTCTTCATCTCATCCCAAGTTTCTATGGGCCTCTCATTGTACCTCCTCCTAGTGGTCACTAATTGATCCCACCAAATGAGAGCATAGTCTAAAAATTCAACCACCGTCAACCTCACCTTCTTTTGTTCGGAATAGTGGTGACACTCAAACACAAACTCTACCCTCTTTTCCCACTCTAAATATGCCTCCGGATCAGATTTCCCATGGAACGAAGGGATTTTCATCTTAATACTACCCATATTACCATCTTCCCTATTCCCATCATATCTACTCCGAACGGCTTCTCTTCTACCTCTACCATTTCCTCTACCTCTTCCATTCCTACCCCAATTATCATTTTGGCTCTCCTCTTCTCCTCCAAAATCAAACTCTTCCTCTTCTTCTTCTCTACCCATATTTTTAGGATTTGATTTTTTTTCACTCGTACTAACCTCAAGCCTATCCAACCGCTCATGTAACGGCTCCATCTCAACCTTCAACATCCTACTAAAATGCCCAAACAACGCCTCCATTTGAAACTTAGATAACCACGGGTTCGAATTATCTCCTACCTCCTTCTCCATTCAATTTCAGATTTGTACCTGCAGGAAAACGTTAGTAGAAAAAAAATATTCCTCACCCAAATTCTCACGATCACTCCAAAGAAATTCACTCGTCTCTCCTCTCGTATTTTTTTTGATCACAACAAATACTCACTAGTCACTCCAAAGAAATAACACTCACACTCAAATGTTTCCACTCGAATTTGATGTCTCTCTCTAAAGGGTGCTCAAGCTTTGTATTCGCCTATCAAACAATCAAGTTCAAACTCGTGAACAAATGCGATCGACTCACGTGGACTGCGTAGACAAGCAAGTTGAAGATAGATAAATTTTTTTTTTTACTGTGTGAGACACTTCTATATGTCTCACAAAAAGGAATAGAACAAAATATCAAAAAGAAATATTGGCAAATTTTCGGATTTTTGGTACTTTTTTTTTCTGCTCTGAAAATTCCGAAAATTCAGAGAAAAACAAGACACGAAGTTTTGTGTATCACAGATTCACGAACGACGAAGAATAATAGAACAAATCAGATCTGAAAGCGAAACTAAAGAATAATTAGATCTGAAGGATAAACTTACTTGAATTCAATGAGCCTAAGCTCTGATACCAAATGATGTGAATCCACGTACGTAAGAAAAGCAAACACGATTATTCTAGAACCGCGCCCTCAATTCAATAACGTTAAAAGGGATTCGTGTTGTGTCCCGATCTTTTGAATCAAGTGTGTGCGTGATTTTCACCTCTAAACTATGAAAAGTTTAGCAACAAATAATCACGAGATAAACAATCGAAAATTATGACGAACCTTCAAAGAACAAGTCTAAGACAATCCGCACAAGCACGATCGACAAACGTCACAAAGTTAAAAACTTTGATAAGTTTGATTTTGTTGATTACAAAGCAAAAGCCTTGAAAGTTGAGAGAAAAATCTCAAAGTTTTGATATTCAATCAATAATATTCTGAAAAGTGTCCCCTAATTTCGTTCACCATAGGTTTACATATCCAAAAGATATCAAATCTAGTTACCAAGATAATTAAAACTCTAAATAAAGAAACAAATAACTTCCTGAATATGACACGCGCTCGGGCGGTATTATTTGACCGCTCGAGCACCGAAGGCTCTGGACTATTCGTGCTCGGGCGGTAGAATGTGACAGCTCGGGCGCCGAGGGTTCTGGAAATTTTCTCCTTGGATAGTATGTGTGGCGCTCGGGCGGTAATGTTTGGCTGCTCGGGCGCCGAAGCTGCTGGACTCCTCTTCATTTATCACTTGAATAATGTTCCTTTGGCTCCCAAACTTATTCCCATGCATCATGAACCCTTCAGCACTTTGCACCTTGCTTGTAAGTCCTTTTTCCTTGCTCATAAGCCCATGTAACGCCTCTTTAAACTTCTTCAGTCGTCCCCTCGTGATTTGTCCCGCAGGTAACTCTAAGGGACCCATGCTTTCCTTGGGACGTTCACATCCGTGTTCGCATCAATGGTGAGTATGAGTCTCAAAGTGAGGAAGATGACAAGGGTGATGATGATGAGATGCATGCGTTAGAGGATCCTGATGAGGGATATGGGGCGGTTGTAGGTGAAGCATTAGTGACTAGGCGGATCATAAGTGTGCCCAAGTCAAGGAGGAGAAGACTAACCAAAGGGAAAACTTGTTCCATACTAGATGTTTTGTGAATAGCAAGGTTTGCAATCTTATCATAGATGGGGGAAGTTGTACTAATGTGGCTAATAGTGATATAGTAGAAAAGTTGGGTTTACCTACGTTAAAGCACCCTCAACCATATAGGCTTCAAAGTTTGAATGATTGTGCGGAGGTGAAGGTGAACAAACAAGTGTTAGCGTCTTTTTCTATTGGAAAGTACATTGATGAAGTCTTATGTGATGTAGTGACAATGCATGCTTGTCATATCTTGTTGGGTTGACCGTGGCAATATGATAGGCCAGTGACACACGATGGGTTCAAGAATATGTATTCATTTGTATTGAAGAAGTAATCCATTGTATTACTTCCTATGTCCCCAAAGCAAGTGTTGGAGGACCACTTGAAAAAAAATAAGAGAGATGAGGCCGAAAAAAAGAGTGAACTAAAAAGTGAGATGGCCTTTGAGAACAAAAAAGAAATTACTAAAAAAAAGAGTGATAAAAAGAGTGAGATAGCCATATAAAAGAAAAATGAGAGGTAAGAAAATGAGAGGAAAAAGGTCAAGAAAAAAACATATATGGCCCAAAAGAGTGAGTTGAAGCAATTGATGCACACACATGAACCACTTGTGTTGATTGTTTATAAGGAAATCCTCCTTAACACAAGTGATATAGCCTAGTCCCTTCCGAGCATTGTTGTTTCACTTTTGCAGGAATTTGATGATATATTTCCGGAGGAGCTACCTCAAGGACCACCACCATTGAGGGGGATTGAGCACCAAATTGATTTTGTACCCGGGAGTGCATTGCCAAATCGTCCAGCTTATAGGAGCATTCTGGAGGAGACTAAGAGCTTCAACGGTAGGTAAGTGAGTTGTTAGATAGGGGTTTTGTACGTGAGTCCATGTCACCTTGTGTTGTACCTGTTTTACTAGTTCCTAAGAAAGATGGCTCATGGCGTATGTGTGTAGATTGTAGAGCAATCAATAACATAACCATTAAGTACAGTAATCCCATATCTAGACTAGATGATATGTTAGATGAATTGCATGGTGTATGTGTCTATAGTAAAATTGACTTGAGGAGTGGTTATCACCAAATTAGGATGAGAGAAGGTGAGTGGAAAACAGCTTTTAAAACTAAATACGGGTTATATGAGTAGATGGTCAAGCCTTTTGGCTTAAATAACGCTCCTAGCACCTTTATGAGGTTAATGAATCATGTTTTGCGTGCACACATAGGAAAGTTTGTTGTGGTTTATTTTGATGATATTCTAGTGCATAACAAAAACTTGGATGAGGATGTTAAATCACTTGAGACACAAGCTAATCACACTAAGGCATGAAAATTTGTATGCTAACTTAAAAAAATGTGATTTCTGTACAAGCAAACTTGTCTTTCTTGGTTTTGTGGTAAGCTCACAGGGGATTAAAGTGGATGAAGACAAGGTAAGTGCTATTCGAGATTGGCCACCGCCTACTACTGTTGGTCAAGTCCGAAGTTTTCATGGTCTTGCAAGCTTCTATAGGAGGTTTGTAAAAGATTTCAGCACACTGGTGGCGCCGATGACGGCAGTGAATAAGAAGAACGTTCAATTCCATTGGGGCGAGGAGCAAGAGAAGTCTTTTAATATGATTAAGCAAAAATTAATTAATGTTCCTTTACATGTTTTACCTGATTTTGCTAATACTTTTGAAATTGAATGTGATGCTTCAGGTGTAGGTATTGGTGGAGTGTTGATGCAAGGAGGACGGCCAATGGCGTACTTTAGTGAGAAGCTCAATGGATCAGCGCTGAACTATCCTACGTACGACAAGGAGTTGTACGCACTTGTGAGGATGCTAGTGACGTTGCATCACTACTTGAGGCCTAGGGAGTTTGTGATTCATACGGATAATGAATCCTTAAAGCACCTTAAGGGACAACAGAAGCTGAACAAGCGGCATGCCAAGTGGGTGGCATTCATATAGACATTTCCCTACATCATAAAGTAAAAAAAGGGTAAGGAAAATGTAGTGGCCGACGCACTATCACGAAGGTACATACTTTTCTCTACCTTGGAGTTTAAGATTTTGGGGTTTGAGCATGTCAAGGAGTTGTATGTGATAGATGAGGACTTTAAGAGCGTATTAGAAACATATATGCATGGTTCACATGACAAATTTTATTTGCATAATGGGTTCTTATTTAGAGAAGATAGGTTGTGCATTCCTAAATATTCAATTTGTGAATTACTTGTTAGGAGTCACATGGGAGTGGCTTGATGGGACACTTTGGTGTGGCAATAACCTTGAGTGCTTTGCATGAACATTTTTATTGGCAACATATGAAACGTGATGTTGAGCGTGTGTGTGATAAGTGCATAACTTGTAGACAAGCTAAGTCTAGGACACTACCACATGGATTGTATACACCACTTCCCGTCCCTAGTGAACCTTGGGTTGATATTTCTATGGACTTTGTTTTGGGATTGCCTAGGACAAAGAAGGGGAGGGATTCTATATTTGTTGTTGTGGATAGATTTTCTAAAATGGCACATTTTATAGCTTGTCATAAAATTGATGATGCTTCTAACATTGCAGACTTATTCTTTAGAGAAGTCATTAGGTTGGATGGTATGCCTACGACTATTGTTTCTGACCGTGATGTTAAGTTTTTGAGTTACTTTTGGAAGACGTTGTGGGCTAAACTTGGCACAAAATTGTTGTTTTCTACTACATGTCATCCTCAAACGGATGGACAAACTGAAGTTGTTAATAGAAGTTTAAGAATAATTTTGCCTGCTATTCTAAAAAAGAACTTAAAGAATTGGGAAGATTGTTTGCCATTTGTTGAGTTTTCTTATAATCGTTGTGTGCATTCTACTACAAATTATTTGCTATTTGAAATTGTTTATGGTTTTAATCCTATGACTCCGTTGGATTTGATGACTTTACCTGTGAGTGAAAGGTTAAACATGGATGGCAAGAAGAAAGCAGAATTTGTTAGTGGTTTGCATGAAAAGGCCAAGGCCAACATTAAGAGGAAAAATGAGCAATATGCCAAGCAAGCCAACAAAGGGAAGAAGAAGGTGGTATTTGAGAAGGGTGATTGGGTGTGGCTACACTTGCGGAATGAAAGGTTCCCTGAGAAGCGACGTTCAAAGCTATTACCTAGGGGCGATGGACCATTTAAAATCCTTGAAAGGTTCAATGACAATGCCTACAAACTCGATCTACCAGGTGAGTATAACATGAGTTCTACTTTTAATGTTAGTGATTTGTCGTTGTTTGACGTAGGTGATGAACAAGATTTGAGTACAAATCTTTTTCAATAAGGGGAGGATGGTCAGGCTGCAAGAAAAGCATGAGATCCTTTAGAGTTACCGAAGGGACCAATCACGAGAGGACGACTGAAGAAGTTCAAAGAAGCACTACAGGGAGTCATGAGCAAGCAAGAAGGGGTCGTGATGCATGGGAGTACGTTTGGAGGCCAAAGGAACATTATTCAAGCATCATTTTGAACGCCCGAGGCTACACGGACCTGTACACGGGGTCCATGTCCTTTACACTCGAGCATGTGAAAATCTAGTGCCTACACGGACCTGTACACGGGGTCCGTGTCCACTACTTTCAAGACGTGAAAATTACAGTGCCTACACGGACACCCACACGGACCACTACACATGGTCCGTGTCCTTTACGAATTGGCGCAGATTTTTCCTTCTTTTGCGTTTTAATTTGTTTGGTAACTAGATTTTTGATATCTTGTGATTATGAAAAGATATTGGACAAAAATATTGGATTATTCAGATTATTATTTAAGTTTATCAAACTTTTGTTCAATGTAATTCCTTCATGTTAATAGACTTCTCCTGTTAACAGAAAAGAAAACGGATACCGCACAAGGGCTTTCGCGGCCTGGTTCGATTATACACGCAATTAATGAGCCTAAACTGGGGGTTTACGTTACGCCCTTCGATTCACTCTGTATGTGTATGCACCAAAATCCAATCATTGTGCATACGGCTGTGGTGGCTTGGCTCCTTTCATTTAGAGTTGTTTAAAACGAAAAGAAATGCTCTTCCACTTCTATTTACTATATATGTTGTTCGACTGAACTCATTCTCGTTTTGGATCCACCTTCATGAAATTCCAAGAAAAAAAAAAATTTTCGATCTCAATTTCGGGCATTTCGAATTCGTTCATCTCTAGTACTGAAGATAGAAGGGGAAGGGGAATACATCTTTGTTTTTGGCTCGCAATAAAGCTAGGGTCCTTATTGACAAAGTACTAGTCCTATCTATCCAGCTCTCCAGAAACAATATCTTGAGTACTTATGATGGTGACCATATCTGCTGGCATGTGATGTTTGGACATAGAATCAAGTCTTTGTGAATGAGCAAAGCCAGGTGCTCTTATTTTACGACTGTAGGGACGATTGCTTCCATTACTGAACAGAAAGACACCAAATTCTCCTTTAGGTGCTTCAACTGCGGTATAGGTAGAAGAAGCTAGTACGGAAAAACCTTCTGTATAAGGTTCGAAATAGTGAATTGAGGTAGAGTAGACAGATCGATGATCTTGTAGTCATTTGGCCGGCTATTGAAAGAAAGAGCTTGCATCTGCTCCCTCTATTATATAACCGGTCCCATCTCTCTCCAAACCCAACGTCATAGTTTCCTATCATAGGGCTTCTATCTATAGATTGAGCCATTACCAAGGAGCTAATTTGTTCAAAACTAAGTTTAATCCTTCTATAGATAAGGCGGAGTGTCCTTGGTTCAGCATTATAGCACATAGGGCTTCGGCGCTACTACAATGCTTCGCTAACTCGAAGCGCCTCGCTATGAGAATCTAGCTTCGCTAACGCTCAGCTAAGTCTTGAACCTTCACGTTGACCGTTCGCTTTCTCATCGCTAGAGCGTTTCCTCAGTGCGCCTCCATGGAGGAAGGTCTTAGTGGTTTATCATTGGGTCAATAATATAATGCTAATCCCTCTTTTTGTGCTATTCCTAGGGCAGGAAGAAGATAAGAAAGGGCGAAGCGTTCTCTGATCTACTCAACTCTTCACCTCTTGGCTCACCTGGGATACATACACCCAGTTGTTTCTAAAGACTGCCCTCTCACGGATGGATGTTGGTCCAACCTACTACGAGGATCCTGTATCCAGCAACCCAACCTATACAAAGGGAATCAAAGCCCTTTTACTAGGTTGGAGCTATGAAGCTTACCTTCATTTCATTTTTTATGAAAAATGGAAAGGGCTTTTTCAGCTGGTGCGCAGGAACACACTTGCATTTTCCCTTTCCTAATAGGGGGTTCCCGTGGTTCCTATGTCACCGCATTTTCCTGTCCTTTTCTTTTAATGTTTCGACCCGAAGCGATAGCTTCTAGCTAGTTCAGTGGATAAGATGGCTGCGCTCCAGCTCACTCAAGAATGGACGGTAGTGGTCCGCCGGCAAGCTCGTTTTGATCTTGGACGCAGTACAATGGAATCTTGAAGCACCACCACGAACGATACTGCACGTCCGCCTGCGGTGCGGTAAGGCACCACCCTCTTGTGCCAGTAGCTAACTCCGGCGTGTCAGCTTAGTTATCCTCATCAAGCCACTTACTTGATGTCTAGCTTCCCAACTGGTAGACATTTCCTTTTCCCCCATGATACGAATCTTTATACGTAAGAATAGCAAACACGATTATTTTAGAACCGAGCCCTCAATTCAATAACGAACAAGGAATCAATGCTGTCCCGATCTTTTGAATCAAGTATAGTGTTGTGATAGTCACCTCTAAGTTATAAAAACTCAGCAACAAACAATCACGATTAAAACAATTGATAAACAGACGAACCTTCAAAGAACGTATCGTTAACAATCCGTATGAAATCAATCAACAAACGTCACAAGAACGAATCTTGATAAGTTTGATTTTTGATGAACACAAAGAGAAGCTTTGAAAAAGTTTGAGAGAAAAATATCAAAGTTTAATAAACTCAATAATAATAATGTCCCTTCTGTGTCAAATTTCGTTCATAATATTGTGTACAATCTAAAGATTCTCAAAATCAAGTTACCAAGATCAATGAAACTCTAACTAGAAAACTAAAGATTTTCTCGCATCTGACTCGCGCTCGGGCGATAGGATATTACCGCTCGAGCACCGAGGGTTCTGGACTATTCGCGCTAGGACGGTAGAAAATAACCGTTCGGGCGCCGAATGTTCTGGAAATCAACTCTTGGGCAGTACGTTTGGCGCTCGGGCGATAGTATTTTACCGCTCGGGCGCGGAGCATTCTGGACGTTTTCTTCATTCATCACTTGAATGGTGTTCTTATGACTCCAAAACTTACTCCCATGCATCACGAACCCTTCAGCACTCTGCACCTTGCTTGTAAGTCCTTCTTCATTGCTCATAAGCCCTTCTTCATTGCTCATAAGCCCTTGTAGTGCCTCTTTGAATTTCTTTAGCCGTCCTCTCGTGATTGGTCCCTCCGGCAACTCTAAAGGATCCCATGCTTTTCTTGGAGCTTGACCATCCGTGTTCGCATCATCCTCCCCTTCTTGAAAAGGATTTGTCCTCAAATCTCGTTCATCACCTACATCAAACAAAGAAAGATCACTAACATTAACAGTAGAACTGACGTTATACTCACCTAGTAGATCAAGTTTGTAGGCGTTGTCATTGATCATCTCGAGGACTTGAAATGGTCCATCACCCCTCGGTAGTAGCTTTGAACGACATTTCTCCGGGAACCTTTCCTTCCGCAAGTGGAGCCACACCCAATCTCCCTTCTCAAATATCACCTTCTTCTTCCCTTTGTTGGCTTGCTTGGCATATTGCTCATTTCTCTTCTCAATGTTGGCCTTGACTTTTTCATGCAACCCCCTAACAAATTCAGCCTTCTTTTTGCCGTCCATGTTCAACCTTTCACTCACAAGTAAAGACATCAAATCCAACGGAGTCAAAGGATTAAAACCATATACAATTTCAAATGGCGAATAATTTGTAGTAGAATGCACACAACGATTATAAGCAAACTCAACAAATGGTAAACAATCTTCCCAATTCTTTAAGTTCTTCTTAAGAATAGCATGCAAAAGTGTCCCTAAAGTTCTATTAACAACTTCAGTCTGTCCATCCGTTTGAGGATGACATGTAGTACAAAACAACAATTTTGTGCCAAGTTTAGCCCACAACGTTTTCCAAAAGTAACTCAAAAACTTAACATCACAGTCATAAACAATAGTCCTAGGCATGCCATGCTACCTAACGACTTCTCTAAAAAGCAAATCCACAATGTGAGAGGCATCATCAGTTTTGTGACAAGCAATAAAATGTGCCATCTTAGAAAATCTATCAACAACAACAAATATCGAATCCCTCCCCTTCTTAGTCCTAGGCAACCCCAAAACAAAGTCCATAGAAATGTCAATCCAAGGTTCACTAGGAACAGGAAGTGGTGTATACAATCCATGTGGTTGTGTCCTAGACTAAGCTTGCTTACAAGTTATGCACTTATCACAAACTCGCTCAACATCACGCTTCATATGTGGCCAATGAAAATGTTCATGCAAAGCATTCAAGATTTTTGCCACACCAAAGTGTCCCATCAAACCACCCCCATGCGCCTCCCTAACTAGTAATTCACGAATGGATGATTTTTGGATGCACAACCTATCTTCTCTAAACAAGAAACCATTATGCAAATAGAATTTTTCATGTGGACCATGCATACAAGTTTCAAATACTTCCTTAAAATCCTCATCTAGTACATATAATTCTTTCACATGCTCAAACCCCAAAATTTTAGACTCCAAGGTAGAAATTAGTACGTACCTCCGTGATAGTGCGTCGGCCACTACATTTTCCTTACCTTGTTTGTACTTGATGATGTATGGGAACGTTTCAATGAATGCCACCCACTTAGCATGTCGCTTGTTCAGCTTTTGTTGCCCCTTAAAGTGCTTTAGAGATTCATGATCCGTATGAATCAAAAACTCCTTAGGCCTTAAGTAGTGCTGCCACGTCTCTAGAGTCCTCACAAGAGCGTAGAACTCCTTATCATACGTGGGATAGTTCAGGGCGGCTCCATTTAGTTTCTCGCTAAAGTACGCCACCGGTCGACCTCCTTGCATCAAGACTCCACCAATACCTACACCTGAAGCATCACATTCAATTTCAAAGGTATTAGCAAAATCAGGTAAAACAAGTAAATGAGCATTAATTAACTTTTGCTTAATAAGATTAAAAGACTTCTCTTGCTCCTAGCCCCAATGGAATGGGACGTTCTTCTTGATCACCGCCGTCATTGGTGCTGCCAGTGTGCTAAAATATTTTACAAACCTCCTATAGAAGCTTGCAAGACCATGAAAACTTCGAACTTGACCAACAGTAGTAGGCGTTTGCCAATCTCGAATGGCACTTACCTTGTCTTCATCCACTTGTATACCCTGTGAGCTTACCACAAAACCAAGAAAGACAAGTTTGCTTGTACAAAAATCATATTTTTTTAAGTTAGCATACAAATTTTGAGCCCTTAGTATGATTAGTACAAGTCTCAAGTGATTAACATGCTCATCCAAGTTTTTGCTATACACTAGGATATCATCAAAATAAACAACAACAAACTTTCCTATGTGTGCACGTAAAACATGATTCATTAACCTCATAAAGGTGCTAGGGGCGTTAGTTAAGCCAAATGGCATTACCATCCACTCATATAACCCATACTTGGTTTTAAAAGCAGTTTTCCACTCATCACCTTCCCTCATCCTAATTTGGTGATAACCACTCTTCAAGTCAATTTTACTAAAGACACATGCACCATGCAATTCATCTAACATATCATCTAGTCTAGGTATGGGATGCCTACACTTAATGGTTATGTTATTGATTGCCCTACAATCAACACATGTACGCCATGATCCATCCTTCTTAGGTATTAGCAAAACAGGTACAGCACAAGGAGACATGGACTCACGCACAAAACCCCTATCTAACAACTCACTTACCTGCCGTTGAAGCTCCTTGGTCTCCTCCGAGTTGCTCCTATAAGCTGGACAATTTGGCGATGCACTCCCAGGCACGAAATCGATTTGGTGCTCGATTCCCCTCAATGGTGGTAAGCCTTGAGGTAACTCTTCCGGAAATACATCTTCAAATTCCTGCAAAAGTGAAACAACAATGCTCGGAAGGGTCCCGGCTATATCACTTGTGTTAAAGAGGATCTCTTTATAAAGAATCAACACAAGTGGTTCATGTGTATGCATCAATTGCTTCAACTCACTTTTTTGGGTCATATATGATTTCTTTTTGGCCTCTTTCCTCTCATTTTCTTTCCTCTCATTTTTCTTTTGTATGGCCGTCTCACTCTCTTGATCACTCTTTTTTCAGCCATTTCTTTTTTATTCTCAAAGGTCGTCTCACTTTTTAGTTCACTCTTTTTTCGGCGTCATCTCTCTTCTTTTTTTTCAAATGGTCCTCCAACACTTGCTTCGGGGACAAAGGAAGTAATACAATGGTTTCTTTCTTCAATACAAAGAAGTACCTATTCTTGAACCCATCATGTGTCACCCTTCTATAATATTGCTAAGGAATACCCAACAATATATGACATAGATGCATGGGTACCACATCACACAAGATCTCATCCACATACTTCCCAATAGCAAAAAGCACTGGCACTTGTTTTGTAACTTTCACCTCCGCACAAATTATTCAACCATTGAAGCCTATATGGTTGATGATGCTTTAATGTAGGTAAACCCAATTTTTCTACCATCTAAACACTTGCTACATTAGTACAACTCCCCCCATCTATGATGAGATTGCAAACCTTTTGATTTACAAAACACCTATTATGGAACAAGTTCTCTCGTTGGTTAGTCTCCTCCTCCTTGACTTGGGCACTCATGATTCGCCTAGTCACTAGTGCTTCACCTACAACCACCTCATAACCCTCGTCAGGATCCTCTAATGCACGCATCTCATCATCATCATCATCCTCACTATGAGATTCATACTCACCATAGTCATTTAAAATCATTACCCTTTTATTAGGACATTCACTAGAAATATGACCTAACCCTTGACACCTAAAACATTTAATATCTCTGGATCGATTAGAAGGAGTTTCAGATTTACCTTGCACTGCTTGTTTAGGCGCCTCTTGTTTGGTCTCTACCTTGGGTTTGATCACCACCTTATTTTCATCACGTTTTGCCACATTTTGTTGCCAAGAAGATGATGAACCCCCGGTTTGATTGGTGCGGCCAGATCCACGCCTCTTGAGTTGGTGCTCCACTTTTATGGCCATTTGCACCATTTCGTCTAGATCCAAGTAGTGTCGAAACTCCACTTGATCTTGAATCTCCCTGTTCAAACCACAAAGAAAACGAGCCATCGTCGCCTCACTATCTTTCTCAATATTTGCCCTAATCATGATTACCTACTTCTCCTTATAGTAGTCCTCAACACTCTTTACCCCTTGCCTTAAAGTTTGTAGCCTCTTAAACATCTCCCTATAGTAGTTGTTGGGCAAAAACCTCTTCCTCATATCCCTCTTTATCTCATCCCAAGATTCAATGGGTCTCTCATTATACCTCCTCCTCGGGGTCACTAATTGATCCCACCAAATGAGAGCATAGTCTAGAAATTCGACCACTGCCAACCTAACCTTCTTTTGTTCGGAGTAGTGGTGACATTCAAACACGAACTCTACCCTCTTTTCCAATTCTAAGTATGCCTCCGGGTCAGATTTCCCATGGAACGAAGGAATCTTCATCTTAATACTACCCATATTACCATCCTCCCTATTCCTGTCATTGTATCTACCCCGTGTGGCTTCTCTCCCTCCTCTACCAAATCCTCTACCTCTTCCTTTCCTACCCCAATTTTCATTTTGGCTCTCCTCATCTCCTCCCAAATCCTAATCTTCCTCAACTTCTATCCTACCCAAATCTTTAGGCTTAGGTTTATCTCAACTAGTACTAACTTCAAGCCTATCCAACCGCTCATGTAATGGCTCCACCTCTACCTTCATCATCCTACTAAAATGTCCAAACAACGCCTCCATTTGGACCTTAGACAACCTCGGGTTCGAACTATCTCCTACCTCCTTCTCCATTTAATTTCAGATTTGTACCTGCAAGAAAACGTTAGCAGAAAACAAAATATGCCTCACCCAAAATTATCACGGTCACTCCAAAAAAAATCACTCGTCTCTCCCCTCGTAATTTTTTTTTTTTGCTCACAACAAATACTCACTAGTCACTCCAAAAAAATAACACTCACACTCAAATGTTTCCACTCGAATTTGATGTTTCTCTCGAAAGTGCATTCAAGCTTTGTATTTGAATATCAAACAATCAAGTTCAACTTGTGAACAATTGTAATCGACTCACTTAGACTTCGTAGACAAGCAATTTGAAGGTAAATAAATTTTTTTTTGACTATGTGAGACACTTGTATATGACTCACAAAAAAGGAATAGAACAAAATACAAAAAAGAAATAATGGTGAATTTTCGGATTTTTGGTAATCTTTTTTTTTTCTTCTCTAAGAATTCCGAAAATTCAAATAAAAATAAATAAGACACAAAATTTCGTTTATCACAGATTCACGAACGACGAAGAATGATAGAACAAAACAGATCTGCAAGCGGAACTAAAGGATAATTAGATCTGATAATAGAACGAAGGATAAACTTACTTGAATTCAATTAACCAAAAGCTCTGATACCAAATGATACAAATCCTTATACGTAAGAATAGCAAACACGATTATTTTAGAACCGCGCCCTCAATTCAATAACGAACAAAGAATCAATGTTGTCCCGATCTTTTGAATCAAGTATAGTGTTGTGATAGTCACCTCTAAGTTATAAAAACTCAGCAACAAACAATCACGATTAAAACAATTGATAAACAGACGAACCTTCAAAGAACGTATCGTTGACAATCCGTATGAAATCAATCGACAAACGCCACAAGAACGAATCTTGATAAGTTTGATTTTTGATGAACACAAAGCGAAGTTTTGAACAAGTTTGAGAGAAAAATCTCAAAGTTTGATAAACTCAATAATAATAATGTCCCTTCTGTGTCAAATTTCGTCCATAATATTGTGTACAATCTAAAGATTCTCAAAATCAAGTTACCAAGATCAATTAAACTCTAACTAGAAAACTAAAGATTTTCTCGCATCTGACTCGCGCTCGGGCGATAGGATATTACCGCTCGAGCACCGAGGGTTCTGGACTATTCGCGCTCCGGCGGTAGAAAATAACCGTTCGGGTGCCGAATGTTCTGGAAATCAACTCTTGGGCAGTACGTTTGGCGCTCGGGCGATAGTATTTTACCGCTCGGGCGCGGAGCATTCTGGACGTTTTCTTCATTCATCACTTGAATGGTGTTCTTATGACTCCCAAACTTACTCCCATGCATCACGAACCCTTCAGCACTCTGCACCTTGCTTGTAAGTCCTTCTTCATTGCTCATAAGCCCTTGTAGTGCCTCTTTGAATTTCTTTAGCATTCCTCTCGTGATTGGTCCCTCCGGCAACTCTAAAGGATCCCATGCTTTCCTTGGAGCTTGACCATCCGTGTTCGCATCATCCTCCCCTTCTTGAAAAGGATTTGTCCTCAAATCTCGCTAATCACCTACATCAAACAAAGAAAGATCACTAACATTAAAAGTAGAACTGACGTTATACTCACCTAGTAGATCAAGTTTGTAGGCGTTGTCATTGATCATCTCGAGGACTTGAAATGGTCCATCACCCCTCGGTAGTAGCTTTGAACGACGTTTTTCAGGGAACCTTTCTTTCCGCAAGTGGAGCCACACCCAATCTCCCTTCTCAAATATCACCTTCTTCTTCCCTTTGTTGGCTAGCTTGGCATATTGCTCATTTCTCTTCTCAATGTTGGCCTTGACCTTTTCATGCAATCCCCTAACAAATTCAGCCTTCTTTCTGCCATCCATGTTCAACCTTTCACTCATAGGTAAAGACATCAAATCCAACGGAGTCAAAGGATTAAAACCATATACAATTTCAAATGGCGAATAATTTGTAGCAGAATGCACACAACGATTATAAGCAAACTCAACAAATGGTAAACAATCTTCCCAATTCTTTAAGTTCTTCTTAAGAATAGCATGCAAAAGTGTCCCTAAAGTTCTATTAACAACTTCAGTCTGTCCATCCGTTTGAGGATGACATGTAGTACAAAACAACAATTTTGTGCCAAGTTTAGCCCACAACGTTTTCCAAAAGTAACTCAAAAACTTAACATCACGGTCATAAACAATAGTCCTAGGCATGCCATGCTACCTAACGACTTCTCTAAAAAACAAATCCGCAATGTGAGAGGCATCATCAGTTTTGTGACAAGCAATAAAATGTGCCATCTTAGAAAATCTATCAACAACAACAAATATCGAATCCCTCCCCTTCTTAGTCCTAGGCAACCCCAAAACAAAGTCCATAGAAATGTCAATCCAAGGTTCACTAGGAACAGGAAGTGGTGTATACAATCCATGTGGTTGTGTCCTAGACTTAGGTTGCCTACAAGTTATGCATTTATCACAAACTCGCTCAACATCACGCTTCATATGTGGCCAATAAAAATGTTCATGCAAAGCAGTCAAAATTTTTGCCACACCAAAGTGTCCCATCAAACCACCCCCATGCGCCTCCCTAACAAGTAATTCACGAATGGATGATTTTTGGATGCACAACCTATCTTCTCTAAACAAGAAACCATTATGCAAATAGAATTTTTCATGTGGACCATGCATACAAGTTTCAAATACTTCCTTAAAATCCTCATCTAGTACATATAATTCTTTCACATGCTCAAACCCCAAAATTTTAGACTCCAAGGTAGAAATTAGTACGTACCTCCGTGATAGTGCGTCGGCCACTACATTTTCCTTACCTTGTTTGTACTTGATGATGTATGGGAACGTTTCAATGAATGCCACCCACTTAGCATGCCGCTTGTTCAGCTTTTGTTGCCCCTTAAAGTGCTTTAGAGATTCATGATCCGTATGAATCAAAAACTCCTTAGGCCTTAAGTAGTGCTGCCACGTCTCTAGAGTCCTCACAAGAGCGTAGAACTCCTTATCATACGTGGGATAGTTCAGGGCGGCTCCATTTAGTTTCTCGCTAAAGTACGCCACCGGTCGACCTCCTTGCATCAAGACTCCACCAATACCTACACCTGAAGCATCACATTCAATTTCAAAGGTATTAGCAAAATCAGGTAAAACAAGTAAATGAGCATTAATTAACTTTTGCTTAATAAGATTAAAAGACTTCTCTTGCTCCTCGCCCCAATGGAATGGGACGTTCTTCTTGATCACCGCCGTCATTGGTGCTGCCAGTGTGCTAAAATATTTTACAAACCTCCTATAGAAGCTTGCAAGACCATGAAAACTTCGAACTTGACCAACAGTAGTAGGCGTTTGCCAATCTCGAATGGCACTTACCTTGTCTTCATCCACTTGTATACCCTGTGAGCTTACCACAAAACCAAGAAAGACAAGTTTGCTTGTACAAAAATCATATTTTTTTAAGTTAGCATACAAATTTTGAGCCCTTAGTATGATTAGTACAAGTCTCAAGTGATTAACATGCTCATCCAAGTTTTTGCTATACACTAGGATATCATCAAAATAAACAACAACAAACTTTCCTATGTGTGCACGTAAAACATGATTCATTAACCTCATAAAGGTGCTAGGGGCGTTAGTTAAGCCAAATGGCATTACCATCCACTCATATAACCCATACTTGGTTTTAAAAGCAGTTTTCCACTCATCACCTTCCCTCATCCTAATTTGGTGATAACCACTCTTCAAGTCAATTTTACTAAAGACACATGCACCATGCAATTCATCTAACATATCATCTAGTCTAGGTATGGGATGCCTACACTTAATGGTTATGTTATTGATTGCCCTACAATCAACACATGTACGCCATGATCCATCCTTCTTAGGTATTAGCAAAACAGGTACAGCACAAGGAGACATGGACTCACGCACAAAACCCCTATCTAACAACTCACTTACCTGCCGTTGAAGCTCCTTGGTCTCCTCCGAGTTGCTCCTATAAGCTGGACAATTTGGCGATGCACTCCCAGGCACGAAATCGATTTGGTGCTCGATTCCCCTCAATGGTGGTAAGCCTTGAGGTAACTCTTCCGGAAATACATCTTCAAATTCCTGCAAAAGTGAAACAACAATGCTCGGAAGGGTCCCGGCTATATCACTTGTGTTAAAGAGGATCTCTTTATAAAGAATCAACACAAGTGGTTCATGTGTATGCATCAATTGCTTCAACTCACTTTTTTGGGTCATATATGATTTCTTTTTGGCCTCTTTCCTCTCATTTTCTTTCCTCTCATTTTTCTTTTGTATGGCCGTCTCACTCTTTTGATCACTCTTTTTTTCAGCCATTTCTTTTTTATTCTCAAAGGCCGTCTCACTTTTTAGTTCACTCTTTTTTTCGGCGTCATCTCTCTTCTTTTTTTTCAAATGGTCCTCCAACACTTGCTTCGGGGACAAAGGAAGTAATACAATTGTTTCTTTCTTCAATACAAAGAAGTACCTATTCTTGAACCCATCATGTGTCACCCTCCTATCATATTGCCAAGGAATACCCAACAAGATATAACATGCATGCATGGGTACCACATCACACACGATCTCATCCACATACTTCCCAATAGCAAAAAGCACTAGCACTTGTTTTGTAACTTTCACCTCCGCACAATCATTCAACCATTGAAGCCTATATGGTTGAGGATGCTTTAATGTAGGTAAACCCACTTTTTTTACCATCTCAACACTTGCTACATTAGTACAACTCCCCCCCATCTATGATGAGATTGCAAACCTTTTGATTTACAAAACACCTATTATGGAACAAGTTCTCTCGTTGGTTAGTCTCCTCCTCCTTGACTTGGGCACTCATGATTTGCCTAGTCACTAGTGCTTCACCTACAACCGCCTCATAACCCTCGTCAGGATCCTCTAATGCTGGCATCTCATCATCATCATCATCCTCACTATGAGATTCATACTCACCATAGTCATTTAAAATCATTACCCTTTTATTAGGACATTCAATAGAAATATGACCTAACCCTTGACACCTAAAACATTTAATATCTCTGGATCGATTAGAAGGAGTTTCAGATTTACCTTGCACTCCTTGTTTAGGCGCCTCTTGTTTGGTCTCTACCTTGGGTTTGATCACCACCTTATTTTCATCACGTTCTGCCACATTTGGTTGCCAAGAAGATGATGAACCCCCGGTTTGATTGGTGCGGCCAACTCCACGCCCCTTGAGTTGTTGCTCAACTTTTATGGCCATTTGCACCATTTCGTCTAGATCCAAATAGAGTCGAAGCTCCACTTGATCTTGAATCTCCCTGTTCAAACCACAAAGAAAACGAGCCATCGTCGCCTCACTATCTTTCTCAATATTTGCCCTAATCATGATTACCTCCTTCTCCTTATAGTAGTCCTCAACACTCTTTACCCCTTGCCTCAATATTTGTAGCCTCTTAAACATCTCCCTATAGTAGTTGTTGGGCAAAAACCTCTTCCTCATGTCCCTCTTCATCTCATCCCAAGATTTAATGGGTCTCTCATTATACCTCCTCCTCGGGGTCACTAATTGATCCCACCAATTGAGAGCATAGTCTAGAAATTCGACCACTGCCAACCTAACCTTCTTTTCTTCTGACTATTGTTGACATTCAAACACGAACTCTACCCTCTTTTCCCATTCTAAGTATGCCTCCGGGTCAGATTTCCCATGGAACGAAGGAATCTTCATCTTCATACTACCCATATTACCATCCTCCCTATTCCCGTCATTGTATCTACCCCGTGTGGCTTCTCTCCCTCCTCTACCAAATCCTCTACCTCTTTCATTCCTACCCCAATTTTCATTTTGGCTCTCCTCATCTCCTCCAAAATCATAATCTTCCTCAACTTCTATCCTACCCAAATCTTTAGGCTTAGGTTTATCTCCACTAGTACTAACTTCAAGCCTATCCAACCGCTCATGTAATGGCTCCAACTCTACCTTCATCATCCTACTAAAATGTCCAAACAACGCCTCCATTTGGACCTTAGACAACCCCGGGTTCGAACTATCTCCTACCTCCTTCTCCATTTAATTTCAGATTTGTACCTGCAAGAAAACGTTAGTAGAAAACAAAATATGCCTCACCCAAAATTCTCACGGTCACTCCAAAGAAAATCACTCGTCTCTCCCCTCGTAATTTTTTTTTTTTGCTCAAAACAATTACTCACTAGTCACTCCAAAAAAATAACACTCACACTCAAATGTTTCTACTCGAATTTGATGTTTCTCTCGAAAGTGCATTCAAGCTTTGTATTTGAATATCAAACAATCAAGTTCAACTTGTGAACAATTGTAATCGACTCACTTAGACTGCGTAGACAAGCAATTTGAAGGTAAATAAATTTTTTTTTGACTGTGTGAGACACTTGTATATGACTCACAAAAAAGGAATAGAACAAAATACAAAAAAGAAATAATGGTGAATTTTCGGATTTTTGGTAATATTTTTTCTTTCTTCTCTAAGAATTCCGAAAATTCAAATAAAAATAAATAAGACACAAAATTTTGTTTATCACAGATTCACGAACGACGAAGAATGATAGAACAAAACAGATCTGCAAGCGGAACTAAAGGATAATTAGATCTGATAATAGAACGAAGGATAAACTTACTTGAATTCAATTAACCAAAAGCTCTGATACCAAATGATACAAATCCTTATACGTAAGAATAGCAAACACGATTATTTTAGAACCGCGCCCTCAATTCAATAACGAACAAAGAATCAATGTTGTCCCGATCTTTTGAATCAAGTATAGTGTTGTGATAGTCACCTCTAAGTTATAAAAACTCAGCAACAAACAATCACGATTAAAACAATTGATAAACAGACGAACCTTCAAAGAACGTATCGTTGACAATCCGTATGAAATCAATCGACAAACGCCACAAGAACGAATCTTGATAAGTTTGATTTTTGATGAACACAAAGCGAAGTTTTGAACAAGTTTGAGAGAAAAATCTCAAAGTTTGATAAACTCAATAATAATAATGTCCCTTCTGTGTCAAATTTCGTCCATAATATTGTGTACAATCTAAAGATTCTCAAAATCAAGTTACCAAGATCAATTAAACTCTAACTAGGAAACTAAAGATTTTCTCGCATCTGACTCGCACTCGGGCGGTAGGATATTACCGCTCGAGCGACGAGGGTTCTGGACTATTCACGCTCGAGCAGTAGAAAATGACCGTTCGAGCGCCGAATGTTCTGGAAATCAACTCTTGGGCAGTACGTTCGGCGCTCGGGCGATAGTATTTTACCCCTCGGGCGCGGAGCATTCTGGACGTTTTCTTCATTCATCACTTGAATGGTGTTCTTATGACTCTCACACTTACTCCCATGCATCACGAACCCTTCAGCACTCTGCACCTTGCTTGTAAGTCCTTCTTCATTGCTCATAAGCCCTTGTAGTGCCTCTTTGAATTTCTTTAGCCGTCCTCTCGTGATTGGTCCCTCCGGCAACTCTAAAGGATCCCATGCTTTCCTTGGAGCTTGACCATCCGTGTTCGCATCACCCCAGATCAATGAGAAGGGAGACGTAAGTGGATTATTCAGAAGAACCGGAAGCGAAAAGATATGCCGGGGTGGGGGGACGGGAAAGGAAACGTCTCCGAAGAAATAAATTGGGGTTTCCAATGCTTCTCCATGCTCAACGAGATGCGCCAACCTCGGGATGCTTTACTCCTAACCCCACAAGGTTTCGAGACGGAGCTTAACCTGAGTTTTTCTTAAGAACGACGATGATCTACATTTCACACGACGCACAATTCTGTGGATAGTTTCATTCGACATCGTGATGGAGGACATAGCTTACAATCATCTGCTTTAATCATGCCACTAAGCATTTAATTAAGACATTGCACAATGATCCAAGCACTTTGTCGCATCTCTTCGATACGAATACAATAACGATCATAGCGATCTCCTCTGGTACCTACTGGTACGTCAGGATCCAATTGGTCATGAACACGGTAAGGTGCTGCTCTTCGCAAATCCCAGCATACCCTGAACCTCTTAAAATTACACCACTAAATCCCCAATCCATAGCTTGCTGTGCAGTGACAGTACCAATATCCACTAATAGTTGTTTCCAGATACGGTTTTCGGTTGACATCCCTTCTAATTCGTCGATGCGAGAAGCAAATTGTTGTGTGATGGAATCAATGTCTCAACATAAGCCAAGAGGCATATCTTGTGCCACTCCACCTGGTCGTATGAAACTGGCATGCATCTTGGCTCCCAAGACTCTTTCACAGAATTCCAACAATTTCTCCCGCTCCTCAAAAGCCCACAGGAACAGAGTTGATGCTCCCACATCCATAGCATGAGTAGTTAAAGCAAGAGCATGATTTGAAATTCGAATTATTTCACGGAATAACACTCGTATATATTGAGCTCGTAATGGTACCTCGCAATTCAAAAGTCTCTCTACGGCTGAAGAATAAGCGTGTTCTTGGGCCATAATAGAAACTTAGATAGGGTCAACGACGGAACGAATAACAAAACTTTACGACAGATTTTTCGTACACGTTCACTTGCATCACATACACAAGTGCTCTCTCAACCGGGCAATAAGGTCACCCATAACACGACTCTCCTATTTGAGTTATCTTAGCCCAGGCAATGCTATTCAATAATATTGGAAAAATGGCAACGTGAGGTAACAACTAGTATTTGAAAGCTGGTCGCCTTTGTAATATTATTAGGGCTCCTAGTGTGGGGACCCGGGCTCTAACTCGATGATCATTGGGATTAAATGGATCTTTGTTAGAAAATGTGGGTCAAAATTTTGTTTTTAACATACGACACATACATAAGATTTATCGCATTTCATGAAAAGCAAATACATGTCTTGTTTCGTTCATACAATCAAACTAGTGTTTAAAAGTATTAATACATGTCTAATACAACAACTAGTTTCTTCTGCTACACCCGTGATCACCACGCTATCACCTCTCAATCATCCTCGTCTTGACCCTGATCCTGCCCCATCTGTTGTTATGCACACATACAGACACAACAACAGCCGGAGACTCCGGTGAGAACAAATCCCAGTATAAAACATGGTACACATGCATATACAAAATATAAATCATGAAGCATGCTATTAGGAATAGAATCAATGGCAATAGGTTCAATAATCTATGAAACCAAATCAATATCAGCATGCAAATGAAATCGAAATCATATCTTGACTCGACTCGATTCTAACTCTAGGGATCCCGGTGTGAATAAGACGTCACAGTCTGCCACCTACCCTCCCAATCGGGGTGACGGTACGTCTTATTCCTAGACTTTGGTCATGTCTGTATCGAATATCTACAATCGGAGTCAATTCTGCTATTATGCGTCGATATCACCAAACGTCTAGCTTGGCAAGTCTGCCAATGTCTTTCCTATCTTAAATGCTTGAATATAAATCTATAAACAAAGCATCAACATATAAAAAGATAACAATCTAGTATGTGATTTTGGGAAACTCAAATCAGATCTAATTCGAGTTATATCTCCCCGAATTAACATGAATTATACCTTTCTTCTCGTAGTCCCGGTCTGAACAAGTCGAAGTTTTGAAATTTCAATATCAATCAGTCAATACCAATCTGAAAAGACAAATATACAATATACCATATCAACCTCTAACTCAAAGAAGTACACATACGGATCAATATTCAATCTCGGTACATTTCGGCGGCATAACGGCGTAATCTTGCGATACCGGTCAACTCAAACATCAATAATCAATATCAATAACTCAGAAGAAAGATTATATCATCCCAATTCTAATTCTAGCATGTCAAAATCTATACAATTAAATCAATATATGCTGAAATTCACAACAATTGCATACGGTACCATTTCTTCGATCCGGTTGCGAATAAACGTTCCCAATAATCACAAGAACAATTAATAACAATCAAATTCTGATTTCCCCCAACCATCTCAACTTCAAATAATGTTGAAAAGTAATAACACTTACATCCTTAGATAGCTCTTGATGAGAGGAGCACGAATCTAGTCTCGGATCGAAAATCGGATGATCGGATTCTTCACAATCACCAATCTAAGCTATGATGAAACTTTGAAGAAATTCTGAAACTTTTCTCTCGGTCCTTTGCTGCTGAAGAAGGAAGGAAATGAAGACAATACACCTTATATATGCATGCCAAGGACACTTGGCTTATTTTTCATTCTGCACGTCTCGCGCTTATGCGCGACCTCAACCGGCGCATATGCGCGAGACCTACTGTCTCGGCACTTAACAATTTTATCTGCTGGCGCATATGCGCGCTCCTTCTCGGAGCATATGCACCCACTTCTCTGGAAATCTCGCGCATATGCGCGCCTCTTGTCGCGCATATGCGCGAGACCTTCGTCTCAGCATCTCTTGGACTCACTCAGCTCGCGCATAAGCGCGCCCACCAGCCGCGCATATGCGCGAGACCTTCTGTCCTCACACAAAATTACAACTCAATAACTCCAATCCAAGTTCGACGTGCTCTATCTATAATCATATCAATGGATCAATAAATAGTCTCAGATTAACAGTATAAAAATCTCGGGCATTACATTTCTCCCCCTCTAAGATATGATTTCGTCCCCGAAATCTCAGGCAATCAATCAAAGCGGGTATAAAAGAAAGATAATCAAGACTGAATAAATACTCACATCAGACAAATAGTTCTGAATATTTCTATCTCATCTCTGATTCTGTTTCCCAAGTCGCTTCTTCAGTACCATGACGACTCCACCGAACTTTCATTAATGGAATAGTCTTCGTTCTGAGCTGTTTCTCTTTCCGATCAAGAATCTGAATCGGCTGCTCAACGTAACTCAAAGTCTGATCTAGCTCGGCTTCTTCAGGCTGAATGACATGAGAACGATCTGGCATATCTACGCAACATTGATACATGAAAAACATCATGTATCCCAGATAAAGAAGGAGGAAGAGCAAGTCGATATGCTCGATCGCCAATCTTTTCAAGAATCTCGTACGGCCCGACGTATCTAGGAGACAACTTCCCACGTTTGCCAAATCTGACAACACCTCTGAAAGGAGAAATCTTCAAGAATACTCTGTCTCCCTGTTCAAATACTAACGGTCGACGTCTGATGTTCGCATACTTGGCTTGTCTATCCTGCGCTGTCTTCATTCTCTTCTGAATGATCTTCACCTTCTCTGTCATTTCACGGATCATATCTGACCCTAAGTCTGGTACCTTTGAGATGTCATCCCAGTACAACGGAGATCTGCACTTCTTTCCGTATAATGCTTCGAACGGTGCCATCTCGATGCTAGTTTTGTAGCTGTTGTTGTACGAGAATTCACAAAGAGGGAGTGAATCTTGCCAACTAGTACCAAAATCTAGTACTACAGCTCTCAGCATACCTTCTAAAATCTGGATAGTCTGCTCTGACTGTCCGTCTGTCTGGGGATGGTAAGCAGTACTCAGGTGTAAAGTCGTACCTAGAGCCTGCTGTAAACTGTGCCAAAAGTGTGAAGTGAATCGTGGATCACGATCTGATACGATCGACTTCGGCACACCATGTAATCTAACCACTTCTCGAACATATATATCTCGGCCATCTGGTCATATCTGTACGTCATCTTGTACGGAATGAAGCATGCGGATTTGGTCAATCTATCTATCACAACCCAAATCGCATCGCAGCATCGGGATGATCGTGGTAACTTCGTGACGAAATCCATGGAAATGTGATCCCATTTCCATTCAGGAATAGTTAAACTCTGGAGTAACCCTCCGGGCTTCTTTCTCTCGGCCTTCACCTGTTAGCAATTTAAGCATTTCGACACAAACTCTGCAATGTCTGACTTCATTTGTTTCCACCCGCACTGTGTCTTCAGATCATTGTACATCTTCCTGCCACCAGGATGAATACTGAACCGACTACAGTGCGCTTCTGATAGTATCTGTTGTTTCAAATCTGAAACATCTGGCACTACAAGACGGTTATTCACATACAACACATGATCACGTACCTGATACTCAGAAATATGTCCTGATCTGACCATAGCAATCAACTTCTGAACACTCTGATCGGTTCTTTGTGCCTCTTTGATGCGAATAATCAAATCTGGTTCACAATGAATAGTGGCAAGTCGCAACGGCCTACTATCTGTATCAAATGCTAATCCAGAAAAGCTACAATCTTCTGTCATATTCGAAACACCTATCGTCGACAAGGATAAGGAACATACCTTTCGACTCAAAGCATCCGCTGCTGCATTCGATTTCCCTGGTTAGTATTTGATTTCACGATCGAAATCCTTCAATAAATCGAGCCATCTACGCTGTCTCATGTTCAACTCTGACTGAGAAAACAGATATTTCAAGCTCTTGTGATCAGAGTAGATCTCAAATTTCTCGCCATACAGATAGTGTCGCCATATCTTCAGTGCAAATACGATAGCCGCCAATTCAAGATCATGAATTGGGTATCGAGTCTCGTATGGCTTCAACTGTCTCGAAGCATAGGCAATAACATGTTGTCGCTGCATAAGAACACATCCTAACCCTCTGTGAGATGCATCGCAATATACAACAAAATCACCCGTTCCTGAACGTATCGTCAGGACTGGAGCACTAGTCAATCTCTTCTTCAACTCTACAAAGCTCGACTCACATGCTTCTGACCAGATAGAAGGCGCATTCTTCTGAGTCAACTGAGTGATTGGCTTCGCAATACTGGAGAAATCTTTAATAAATCGTCCATAGTACCCTGCTAGACCCATGAAACTGCGTATCTCTGGCACAGAAGTTGGTCTAGGCCAACTAATCACTGCCTCGACTTTGCTCGGATCAACAGAAATACCGCCTCCAGATATGATATGACCCAAGAAGACAAACCTGTCTCCGCCAAAACTCACACTTTGACAGTTTAGCATACAGTTGCTCATTTCTTAACGTATGCAACACAATTCTCAAATGCTCAGCATGATCAGTCTCATTTCTTGAGTAAACCAAAATATCTTCTATAAAAACAATCACAAACTCATCCAGATACCTCTGAAAGACACGGTTCATCAGACTCATAAACACCGCTGGCGCATTCGTTAAACCAAAAGGCATGACAATAAACTCATAATGTCTATACTTGGTTCAGAATGCTGTCTTCGGTATATCAACATCTCTAACTCTCAGCTGGTGATATCCAGATCTCAGATCGATCTTGGAATAGACAGAGGATCCCTGCAACTGATCAAACAAATCGTCGATGCGAGGCAATGGGTACTTGTTCTTTACTGTTGCCTTGTTCAGTTGCCGGTAATCGATACACAATCTCATCGAACCGTCTTTCTTTCGCACGAATAGCACTGGTGCGCCCCAAGGAGATACACTCGGTCTGATATATCCCTTGGCCAGCAAATCTTCAAGCTGTTCTTTCAATTCTTTCAACTCTATCGGTGCCATTCTATAAGGAGCTCGAGAAATAGGAACCGTACCTGGTACTAGGTCGATGCTAAAATCTACCTCTCTGACTGGAGGCAATCCCGGAATCTCATCGGGGAACACATCTGCAAACTCGCAAACCACTGGCAGATCTGCCAAGGTAGGGTTCGATTTCAGTAAATCTACTGAATAGACAAGGAACCCTTCTACTCCTTTCTGTAGTAATCGAGTCATAGACAATACTGAAATCAAAGGAATCCTAGCTCTAGACCCTTTGCCGTATAACTTCCACTCTTCAGCCATCTCTGGTCTGAATCTAACAATCTTGTGGAAATAGTCTACTGTCGCTCTGTACTTGGTTAGAATGTCGATACCAATAATGCAATCAAAATCAGATAACCCAAGTACAATACAGTCTAAATCTATCTCATTCCCATCATACTGTAGTAAACATGATCTAACAGATGTCACTGATATCAACCCTGTCCCCAAAGGAGAAGAGACAGACACTATAGTAGACAACGACTCAATAGGCAATGCATATGTCAATGCAAAACGCTCAGATAAGAATGTATGTGATGCACCTGTGTCTATCAGAACATAAGCAGGATAACCGCAAAGTGAACAGTTACCTGCTGTCACGTCATCAGGGGCATCCTGAGCCTGCTCTTCTGTCAGCGCAAACACTGGAGCCTGCTGTCTGGGAGGTTGGCTCACTGTCTGGCCACCTCGAGCTCTGGGCTGTGTAGATGCAGGGGCTGGCTGGAATGAATGAACAGATGAAGCTTACCTCTCTGGCTGAGCTACAGAGCCAGATGCTCCTACCCTATGAGTCTGCTGTGCACCTCTCGGTGGATAGACCTTGGCGAAGTGGCCTTGCTGTCTGCAAATGTTGCAGCGACCCATCACGCCCTTACACTGTTCGGTGGCATGTCTACCTCCACAAGAACTACAGTAAACCCCTGTATACGCTAATCTCTGGCCCGACCCTGTCTGTCTCGGCCCACTGGAGCTCGACGAACTGCTCCCTGATTTCTTGAACTGCTTCCCCTTCACTTTCAAACTGTCTTTCCTCCCGCTGCCGCTACCACTACTCTCGAATCTGGGAGGTGGTTGGTGATACTGACCTAAGGGCTGGGGTGGTCTAGGAGTCTGAGTGGTATAAGAAGTGCTTTGTTGCCTAAGCAACCCGGCTTCTGCTCCCTTCGCCCTGTTCAAGGCATCAGAAAAATTGTTGGGTCGTCTCGTGTTCACCAAGGTGAATATCTCCGGATTCAGGCCATTGATAAACTGATCCGCAACTGCTTCCTCATTCCCAGCAACGTGGGGAGCAAATCTGAGCAATGTGGAGAACTTAGCCACATATTCCTCGATGTTCAGCTGTCCCTGTCTCAGGTTGGCAAATTCAGCACCTTTGTCTTTTCGGTAGGAGACGGAGAAGAATCGCTGATAGAACTCTGTCTTGAACACCTTCCAAGTGACCTCTGTACCACGATGCTCCAAGGCACTCTTTGTGGTAAGCCACCAATTCTTGGCTACTTCTTGCAGCTGATGCCCAATTAGTTTAACTCGTCGTTCGTTGGTATAGTCAAGAGATTCAAATAACATTTCGATGTCATCGAGCCAACTTTCACATTCAACAGAATTTTCTGTACCCTACAGTGTCGGTGGTCGGAACGACTGAAACCGCTTTAACAAGGTCTCCATCGGTATAGCGGTCACATCCATCGGATCATTGGAAGTACTGCCCTGTTCTGGTGCCCGACCTGCTACTGGTTGAGGTACTCGTCGAGGAGGCATATCTGATTATCAAATGGATAAGTATATAGTCTACACAATCTGTCTCAGTCCTCCTCTGATCATATACCTCTGATCCAGAATCGGTTCTGATTCAGTCTTGGCAAGTAGATGCTGTAATCAACTAAGATAACAATACAACATATCATAGGGAAAGCAATAAATCATGATGTGTGCTAGCATGATATAAGCAAGGAAGACGACTCGATCTCCCCCGCTCACTCTCTTCTATCTCAGTCTATACAGAACCTATTGCTCTGATACCACCTGTTGTGGGACCCGGGCTCTAACTCGATGATCATTGGGATTGAATGGATCTTTGTTAGAAAATGTGGGTCAAAATTTTGCTTTTAACATACAACACATACATAAGATTTATCGCATTTCATGAAAAGCAAATACATGTCTTGTTTCGTTCATACAATCAAACTAGTGTTTAAAAGTATTAATACATGTCATATACAACAACTAGTTTCTTCTGCTACGCCCGTGATCACCACGCTATCACCTCTCAATCATCCTCGTCTTGACCCTGATCCTGCCACATCTGTTGTTATGCACACATACAGACACAACAACAGCCGGATACTCCGGTGAGAACAAATCCCAGTATAAAACATGGTACACATGCATATACATAATATAAGTCACGAAGCATGCTACTAGGAATAGAATCAATGGCAATAGGTTCCATAATCTATGAAACCAAATCAATATCAACATGCAAATGAAATCGAACTCATATCTTGACTCGGCTCGATTCTAACTCTAGGGATCCCGGTGTGAATAAGACGTCACAGTCTGCCACCTACCCTCCCAATCAGGTGACGGTACGTCTTATTCCTAGACTTCGGTCATGTCTGTATCGAATATCTACAATCGGAGTCAATTCTGCTCCTATGCGTCGATATCACCGAACGTCTAGCTTGGCAAGTTTGCCAATGTCTTTCCTATCTTAAATGCTTGAATACAAATCTATAAACAAAGCATCAACATATAAAAAGATAACAATCTAGTATGCGATTTTGGGAAACTCAAATCAGATCTAATTTGAGTTATATCTCCACGAATCAACATGAATTATACCTTTCTTGTCGTAGTCCCGGTCTGAACAAGTCGAAGTCTTGAAATTTTGATATCAATCAGTCAATACCAATCTGAAAAGACATATATACAATGTACCATATCACCCTCTAACTCAAAGAAGTACACATACGGATCAATATTCAATCTCGGTACATTTCGGCGGCATAACGGCGTAATCTTGCGATACCGGTCAACTCAAACATCAATTATCAATATCAATAACTCATAAGCAAGATTATATCATCCCAATTCTAATTCTAGCATGTCAAAATCTATTCAATTGAATCAATATATGCTGAAATTCACAACAATTGCATACGGTACCATTTCTTCGATCCGGTTGCGAATAAACGTTCCCAATAATGACAAGAACAATTAATAAACAATCAAACTCTGATTTCCCCCAACCATCTCAACTTCAAATCATGTTGAAAAGTAATAACACTTACATCCTTAGATAGCTCTTGATGAGAGGAGCACGAATCTAGTCTCGGATCGAAAATCGGATGATCGGATTCTTCACAATCACCAATCTAAGCTATGATGAAACTTTGAAGAAATTCTGAAACTTTTCTCTCGGTCCTTTGCTGCTGAAGAAGGAAGGAAATGAACACAATACACCTTATATATGCATGGCAAGGACACTTGGCTTATTTTTCATTCTGCACGTCTCGCGCATATGCGCGACCTCACCCGGCGCATATGCGCGAGACCTACTGTCTCGGCACTTAACAATTTTATCTGCTTGCGCATATGCGCGCCCCTTCTCGGCGCATATGCGCCCACTTCTCTGGACATCTCGCGCATATGTGCGCCTCTTGTCGCGTATATGCGCGAGACCTTCGTCTCAGCATCTCTTGGACTCACTCAGCACGCGCATATGCGCGCCCACCAGCCGCGCATATGCGCGAGACCTTCTGTCCTCGCACAAAATTACAACTCAATAACTCCAATCCAAATTTGACGTGCTCTATCTATAATCATATCAATGAATCAATAAATAGTCTCAGATTAACAGGATAAAAATCTCGGGCATTACACCTAGGTGGCGCGTTCGTGGAGGCAAACCGAAGGAAGAGCAAAAGGAAGGTTGGGTGCTTGTGGGGCAAGGCGAAGCTCAAATGAGAGGGGCTTACTCTAGATCCTCCCTACTTGCAGAAACGAAGGGTTCAGAAGGAGGTTTGGTTCTCTCTATTTCCGGGCCGGGCGGGAGGTGAAGGCCATAAGAGAAGATTACCTTCCAGGTAAAGAAGAGAGGAAAAAAGTGCTTTCATCTATCTCGACAAGTTTCCTGAGGCGTTGGAAATCCAGACCGGCTTAGAGAATCACTTGCGCCTTTGGCGCCCTTCGTTTCACAACAACGAAGTCATCCTTGACAATTTCCGATTCCTTCTTTACCGAGCCACCTCTCTTCGCTATTCGATGCCTCTGCCTTCCCTTTCTATAACATACCTAGGCGCCCCCCGTTCCAATCACTAAGAAAAAATCAATACCAATCTTAGCCCTGTCTAATTAAAGCTTTGTCTGTTATTATTCCGACCCCAGGGGAGTTTACTCGACCCATTCCCTAGTAATATGAATCCACTTACGTAAGAATAGAAAACACGAGTAATTTTAGAATCGCCCCCTCAATTAAATAACGAACAAGGATTGTTGTCGTGTCCTGATCTTTTGATTCAAGTATGACGTGATTTTCACCCCTAAACTACGTGGTTTAGTAACAAAGAATCACAATGAAACAATCGACACTCGAACGAACCTTCAAAGAACTCGTCCTTGACAATCCACGCAAGAATGGTCGAAAAACGCTACAAAGTATAAACTTTGATAAGTTAGATTTTGAACAAAGCAAAAGCCTTGAAAAGTTTGAGAGAAAAACTCAAAAGTTTGATAAAATATCAATAATAATCTGAAACATGTGTAAAATTTCGTCCAAAATATATTTACATATAAAAAAGATATCAATAGGATATCAATATCTAGTTGCCAAAATAATTAAAACTCTAAACTAGGAAATTCAGAATTTTCCCGCAACTGTACCCGCTCGGGCGGTAACTTGTGTCCGCCTGGGCGCGAGGCTCTCGCAAATTTTATTTTTGGGGCGCAAGTGTAGCGCTCGGGCGGTAGTTTATATCTGCCTGGGCGCGATGCTCTCAGGATTCTTCAACATTTATTGCTTGAATAATGCTCCTATGACTCCCAAACTCACTCCTATGCCTCATGAACTATTCGGCACTTTGCTCCTCGCTCATAATCCCTTCTTGACTGCTCATGATTCCCTGTAGTGCCTCCTTGAATTTCTTTAGCCTTCTCCTCGTGACTGGTCCCTCCGGCAACTCTAAAGGATCCCATGCTTTCCTTGGAGCATGACCACCCGTGTTCGCATCATCCTCCCCTCTTTAAAAGGATTTGTCCTCAAATCTTGTTCATCACCTACATCAAACAAAGAAAGATCACTAACATTAAAAGTAGAAATGACGTTATACTCACCTGGCAGATCAAGTTTGTAGGCATAGTCATTGATCCTTTCAAGGACTTTAAATGGTCCATCACCCCTTGATAATAGCTTCGAACGTCTCTTTTCGGGAAACCTTTCCTTCCTCAAGGGTAGCCACACCCAATCACCTTTCTCAAATACCACCTTCTTCTTCCCCATGTTGGCTTGCTTTGTGTATTGTTTATTCTTCTTTTCAATATTGGCCTTTACATTTTCATGCAGACTCCTAACAAATTCTGACTTCTTCTTGCCATCCATATTTAACCTTTCATTCACAGGTAAAGACATCAAATCCAACAGAGTTAAAGGATTAAAACCATACACAATCTCAAATGACGAGTAACTAGTAGTAGAATGCATGCTACGATTATAAGCAAACTAAACATATGGTAAACTTTCTTCCCAATTCTTTAAATTCTTTTTAAGAATAGCACGCAAAAGTGTTCCTAGAGTTATGTGAACCACTTCAGTTTTTCCATCCATCTGAGGATGACACGTGGTAGAAAACAAAAATTTTGTGCCAAGTTTAGCCCACAATGTTTTCCAAAAGTAACTCAAGAACTTAACACCACGATCAGAAACAATAGTCCTAGGCATGCCATGCAACCTAATGACTTCTCTATAGAACAAATCTGCAATGTTAGATTCATCATCAGTTTTATGACAAACAATAAAATGTGTCATTTTAGAAAATCTATCAACAACAACAAATATTGAATCCCTCCCCTTCTTAGTCCTAGGCAACCCCAAAACAAAGTCCATAGAAATATCGAACCAAGGTTCACTAGGGACAGGAAGTGGTGTATACAATCCATGTGGTTGCGTTTTAGACTTAGTTTGTCTGCATGTTATGCACTTTTCACAAACACGCTCAACATCATGTTTCATATGTGGCCAATATAAATGTTCATGCAATGCACTTAAAGTTTTAAACACACCAAAATGTCCCATCAAACCATCCCCATGTGCTTCCCTAACAAGTAATTCACGCATGGATGATTTAGGGATGCACAACCTATCTTCTTTAAACAAGAAACCATTATGCAAATAGAATTTTTCATGTGGACCGTGCATACAAGTTTCAAACACACTCTTACAACCCTCATCTAGCACATACAACTCTTTCACATGCTCAAACCCCAAAATCTTAGACTCCAAGGTAGAGAAAAGTATGTACCTTCGTGATAGTGCGTCGGCCACTATATTTTCCTTACCTTGTTTGTACTTGATGATGTAGGGGAATGTCTCTATGAATGCCACCCACTTGGCATTCCGTTTGTTCAGCTTCTGTTGCCCCTTAAGGTGCTTTAAGGATTCATGATCCGTATGAACCACAAACTCCCTAGGCCTCAAGTAGTTCTGCCACGTCTCTAGAGTCCTTATAAGTGCACACTACTCCTTGTCATACATTGGGTAGTTCAACGATGTTCCATTGAGCTTCTCACTAAAGAACACCACTGGACGTCCTCTTTTCATCAAACTACGCCAATATCTACACCTGAAGCATCACATTCAATCTCAAAGGTATTAGTAAAATCAGGTAAAACATGTAAATGAACATTAATTAATTTCTGCTTAATAAGTTTAAAAGACTTCTCTTGCTCCTTGTCCCAATGGAATGGAACGTTCTTCTTAATCACCGCCGTCATCTGCGCCGCCAATGTGCTAAAACCCTTGACAAACCCCCTATAGAAGCTTGCAAGACCATGAAAGCTTCGAACTTGACCAACAGTAGTAGGCGTTGGCAAATCTCGAATGGCACTTACCTTGTCTTCATTCACTTGTATACCCTGTACGCTTACAAAAAAACCAAGGAAGACAAGTTTGCTTGATACGAATCCTCGTATGAATAAATAGCAAACACGATTAAAATAGAATCGCGCCCTCTATTCAATAACAAGCAAGGATCGATGTGTTGTCCCGATCTTTTGAATCAAGTGTGTGTGTGATTTTCACCTCTAAACTATGAGAAATTTAGCAACAAATAATCACGGAAAATAAACAACCGAATTTATAATGAACCTTCAAAGAACAAGCCCTTGACAATCCGCACAAGAACGATCGACAAACGCCACAAAGTTAAAACTTTGATAAATTTGATTTTGATTACAAAGCAAAGCTTTGAAAAAGTTTGAGAGAAAAACTAAAAGTTTGATAAACTCAATAAAAATAAGGTGTCTTGTCCTCAAAATTTCGTCCATAATATTGTGTACAATCTAAAGATTCTCAAAATCAAGTTACCAAGATCAATTAAACTCTAACTAGGAAACTAAAGATTTTCTCGCATCTGACTCGCGCTCGGGCGGTAGGATATTACCGCTCGAGCGCCGAGGGTTCTGGACTATTCGCGCTCGGGCGGTAGAAATTGCCCGCTCGGGCGCCGACTGTTCTGGAAATCAACTCTTGGGCAGTACGTTTGGCGCTCGGGCGGTAGTATTTTACCGCTCGAGCGCGGAGCATTCTGGACGTTTTATTCATTCATCACTTGAATTGTGTTCTTATGACTCCTATGCATCACGAACCCTGCAGCACTCTGCACCTTGCTTGTAAGTCCTTCTTCATTGCTCATAAGCCCTTGTCGTGCCTCTTTGAATTTTTTTAGCCGTCCTCTCGTGATTGGTCCCTCCGGCGACTCTAAAGAATCCCATGCTTTCCTTGGAGCTTGACCATCCGTGTTCGCATCATCGTTTGTACAAAAAACACATTTCTTTAAGTTAGCATACAAATTTTCAGCCCTTAGTGTGATTAGCACAAGTCTCAAGTGATTAACATGCTCATCCAAGTTTTGCTATACACTAGGATATCATCAAAATAAACCACAACGAAATTTCCCATGTGTGCACGCAAAACATGATTCATTAACCTCATAAAGGGGCTAGGAGCGTTAGTTAATCCAAATGGCATTACCGTCCACTCATATAACCCGTATTTGGTTTTAAACGTAGTTTTCCACTCATCACCTTCCCTCATCCTAATTTGGTGATAACCACTCTTCAAATCAATTTTGCTAAAGACACAAGCGCCATCAAATTCATCTAACATATCATATAGTCTAGGTATGGGATGCCTATACTTAATGGTTATGTTATTGATTGCAATACAATCTACACACATACGCCATGAGCCATCTTTCTTAAGAACTAGTAAACAGGTACAGCACAAGGAGACATGGACTCACGCACAAAACTCCTATCTAACAACTCACTTACCTGTCGTTGAAGCTCCTTAGTCTCATCCGGATTGCTTCTATAAGCTGTACGATTTGGTAATGCACTTCCTGGCACAAAGACAATTTGGTGCTCAATTCCCCTCATTGGTGGTAGTCCTTGAGGTAGCTCCTCCGGAAATATATCATCAGATTCTAGCAAAAGTGAAACAACAATGCTCGGAAGGGACCCGTCTATATCACTTACGTTAAGGATCTCTTTGTAAAGAATCATTACAAGTGGTTCATGTGTGTGCAACATATGTTTCAACTCACTCTTTTGGGCCATATATGTTTTCTTTTTGGCCTATTTTCTCTAATTTTCTTCTGTCTCATTTTATTTCCTCTCGTTTTTTTTTGTATGGCTATATTATTTTTTTTCACTCTTTTTTTCAGCCATCTCATTTTCATTTTCAAAGGTCATCTCACTATTTTGTTCACTCTTTTTTTCGGCCTCTTCTCTCTTCTTTTTTTTCAGTTTGTCCTCCAACACTTGCTTTGGGGACAAAGGAAGTAATACAATGGATTCCTTTTTCAATACAAATGAATACCTATTCTTGAACCCATCATGTGTCACTCGCCTATCATATTGCCACGGCCTCCCCAACAAGATATGACAAGCATGCATTGGCACTACATTACATACGACCTCTTCAATATACTTCCCAATCGAAAAAGAAACCAATACTTGTTTGTTAACCTTCTCCTCCGCACAATCATTCGACCATTGAAGCCTATGTGGTTAGGATGCTTTAATGTAGGTAAACCCAATTTATCCACCATCTCAACACTGGCCACATTAGTACAACTTCCTCCATCTATTATAAGGTTGCAAACCATACTATTCACAAAACATCTAGTATGGAACAAGTTTTCCCTTTGGTTAGTCTCCTCCTCCTTGACTTGGGCACTCACGATCCGCCTAGTCACTAGCGCTTCACCTACAACCGCCCCATATCCCTCATCAGGATCCTCTAACGCAGGCATCTCATCATCATCACCCTCTTATTAGGACATTGGCTAGCAATATGACATACCCCTTGACACGTAAAACATTTAATATCCCTAGAACGATTAAGAGGAGTTTCAAATTTACCTTGCACTCCTTGTTTAGGCATATATTGCTTGGTCTCAATCTTGGGCTTGGTCACCAACTTACTTTCATCACGTTTTGTCACATTTGGTCGCCAAGAAGATGACGAACCCCCAGTTTGGTTGGTACGGCCAACTCCTCGCCTCTTGAGTTGTTGCTCCACCTTTATGGCCATTTGCACCATCTCGTCTAGATCCAAGTAGTGCCTAAACTCCACTTGATCTTGAATCTCCTCACTATCTTCCTCTATGTTTGCTCTAATCATGACTACTTCCATTTCTTTATAATAGTCCTCAACACTCTTTACCCCTTGCCTCAAAGTTTGTAGCCTCTTAAACATCTCCCTATAGTAGTGATTGGGCACAAACCTCTTCCTCATGACCCTTTTCATCTCATACCAAGTTATAATGGGTCATTCATTATATCTCCTCCTAGTGGTCTGTCACACCCTTACTCTATATGTGGGGACCCGGGCTCTAACTCGATTATTTTTGGGATTAATTAGATCTTTTTTAGAAAATGTGGGTCAAAATTTTGCTTTTAACATACGACACATACATAAGATTTATTGCATTTCCTGAAAAGCAAATACATGTCTTGTTTCGTTCATACAATCAAACTAGTGTTTAAAAGTATTAATACATGTCTAATACAACAACTAGTTTATTCCGCGACGCCCGTGATCACCACGCTATCACCTCTCAATCATCCTCGTCTCGACCCTGATCCTGCCCCACCTGTTGTTATGCACACATACAGACACAACAACAGTCGGAAACTCCGGTGAGAATAAATCCCAGTATAACACAATGTATACATGCATATACACAAGATAAATCATGAACATGCTATCATGAATGTAAACAATAGGAATATGTTCCATAGTCTATGAAACACAACTAATCTAAATCAGACAACGTAAATCAAATTCATATATTTGACTCGACTCTAATTCTAGGGATCCCGGTGTGAATAAGACGTAACAAGTCTCCCACCTACTCTCCCAATCGGGGTGGAGGTACGTCTTATTCCCAGACTTCGGTCCTCTGTATCGAATGTCTACAATAGGAGTGAATCTTCTCCTACGCCCATCGACACAACCGAACATCCGGCTTGGCGAATCTACCAAGGACTCTCCTATCTCAATGCTTTAAGATAAATCAATAAATAAAGCATAACAAGCTAATAATCATCTAGTATGTCATTTAGGGAAACTCAAGTCGAAACTAGCTCGAGTTGTATCTTCCCGAATCAACATTGAATTATACCTTCCGTTGTTCAGTCTTTATCGTGATCGAAATCTTGAAGTCGAATCTTGTCAATATAAATCTGAAATGGCAATGTCAAATATCACAAGATCAATCTTCAACTCCAACCAATACTAGTACGGTTCAATATCCAATCTCGATACAATTCGACGGCATAACGGCGTAATCTTGCTATACCGATCAACTCAACAACAATCGATACTAAATCACAAATCATAATCAATATCATAAAAATTTCAAACTCTTAAAATCTACATAATTTCATACACATATATACTGGAGAATCGTAATAATCGCATACGGTATCATTACTTCGATCCGGTTTCAAATATACTATCACCATAATCATAAGAACACATAATCTCAATCATATCAAATTCCACCAACATCTAAACTTCACTTCAGGTAGGAAATAAACAAGACTTACATCCTTACGAAGCTATTGAAGAGAGGAGCACAAATCTAGTCTCGGATCGTAATTTGATTAAACGGATTTGTCACAACCAAGTGTTGAAGAAAAGAGGAAAAGTGGAGCTCTCGTTGCTGGTCTGCTGAAGGAGGAAGAATGGAATTAGCACCAAGTATATATATATATATATCATGCCATGTGTCAACTTGAGAAGGAAAGGTGGATTTCTCGCACAGAGCACCGCGGGTGCGCTACCTCTACACCGCGGGTGCGCTCAAGCTACGGCATCCCATCCAAAATTCTAGAATCGACGACCGCGGGTGCGCTCAGTCATGTCCCGCGGGTGCGCTGACCAAACTGTAGCAACACCGCGGGTGCGCTCACTTCTAACCGCGGGTGCAGTGTCATCTGAATGCCAAAAACGTACCCTACTGCCACTCAACCGCGGGTGCGGTATGTGTTGGACCGCGGGTGCGGTCTCCTTTCCATGCAAAAATTCATAATCTCATCTTCTCAACCTACAATTCTTGGGCCTTACATTTCTCCCCCTCTTAGATATGAGGTCGTCCTCAAACTCGAAAGAAATCAATCAAAGCATGTAAACGAAGCAATATAGTCAAAAGCTGAATAAAACTCACATCATGAAAATAACTCGGGACCTCTCTGTCTCATCTCTGATTCTGTCTCCCAAGTCGCTTCTTCAGTACCATGACGACTCCACTGAACTTTCACTAATGGAATAGTCTTTGTTCTGAGCTGTTTCTCTTTTCGATCAAGAATCTGAATCGGCTGCTCAACGTAGCTCAAAGTTTGATCTAGCTCGGCTTCTTCAGGCTGAATGACATGAGAACTATCTGGCATATATCTACGCAACATCGATACATGGAAGACGTCGTGTATCCCTGATAGAGAATGAGGAAGAGCAAGTCTATACGCACGATCACCAATCTTTTCAAGAATCTCGTACGGACCGACGTATCGAGGAGACAACTTCCCACGCTTGCCAAATCTGACCACGCCTCTGAAAGGAGAAATCTTTAAGAATACTCTGTCTCCCTGCTCAAACANGACTTTAGAAGATATGCTGAGAGCTATAGTACTAGATTTTGGTACTAGTTGGCAAGATTCACTCCCTCTTTGTGAATTCTCGTACAACAACAGCTGTCAAACGAGCATCGAGATGGCACCGTTTGAGGCATTATACGGAAAGAAGTGCAGATCTCCACTATATTGGGATAACAACTCCGAGGTACCAGACTTAGGGCCAGATATGATTCGTGAAATGACAGATAAAGTAAAGATAATTCAGAAGCGAATGAAGACGGCACAAGATAGACANCGTGGTAACTTCGTGACGAAATCCATGGAAATGTGATCCCACTTCCACTCAGGAATAGCTAAACTCTGAAATAACCCTCCGGGCTTCTTTCTTTCGGCCTTCACCTGTTGGCAATTCAAGCACTTAGACACAAACTTTGCAATATCTGTCTTCATCTGTTTCCACCAAAATTGTGCTTTCAGATCATTGTACATCTTCTTGCCACCAGGATGAATACTGAACCGACTACAGTGCGCTTCTGATAGTATCTGTTGTTTCAAATCTGAAACATCTGGCACTACAAGACGGTTATTCACATACAAAACATGATCACGTACCTGATACTCAGAAATATGTCCTGATCTGACCATATCAATCGACTTCTGAACACTCTGATATGTTCTTTGTGCCTCTTTGATGCGAACAATCAAATCTGGTTCACACTGAATAGTGGCAAGTCGCAACGGTCTACTATCTGTATCAAATGCTAATCCAGAAAAGCAACAATCTTCTATCATATTCGAAACACCTATCGTCAACAAGGATAAGGAACATACCTTTCGACTCAAAGCATCCGCTGCTGCATTCGACTTCCCTGGATAATACTTAATCTCGCAATCAAAGTCTTTCAGCAGATCAAGCCATCGTCGCTGTCTCATATTCAACTCTGACTGAGAAAACATATACTTCAGGCTCTTGTGATCAGAGTAGATCTCAAATATCTCGCCATACAGATAGTGTCGCCATATCTTCAGTGCAAAAACGATAGCCGCCAATTCAAGATCATGAATTGGGTATCGACTCTCGTGTGGCTTCAGCTGTCTCGAAGCGTATGCAATCACATGTCCTCGCTGCATAAGAACACATCCTAGTCCTCTGTGAGATGCATTACAATATACAACGAAATCACCTTTACCTGAAGTTATCGTCAAAACTGGAGCAATGGTTAGTCGTTTCTTCAACTCTAAGAAGCTATACTCATATGCTTCTGACCAGATAAAAGGCGCATTCTTATGAGTCAACTGAGTGATTGGCTTCGCAATACTGGAGAAATCTTTAAAAAATCGTCGATAGTACCCTGCTAGACCCATGAAACTGCGTATCTCTCGCACAGAAGTTGGTCTAGGCCAACTAATCACTGCCTCGACTTTGCGCGGATCAACAGAAATACCGTCTCCAAATATGATATGACCCAAGAAGACAACCTGTCTCAGCCAAAACTCACACTTTGACAGTTTAGCATACAGTTGCTCATTTCTTAACGTCTGCAATACAATTCTCAAATGCTCAGCATGATCAGTCTCATTTCTTGAGTAAACCAAAATATCATCTATAAAAACAATCACAAACTCATCCAGATACCTCTGAAAGACACGGTTCATCAGACTCATAAACACCGCTGGCGTATTCGTTAAACCAAAAGGCATGACAATAAACTCATAATGTCCATACCTAGTTCGGAATGCTGTCTTCGGTATATCAACATCTCTAACCCCCAGCTGTTGATATCCAGATCTCAGATCGATCTTGGAATAGACAGAGGATCCCTGCAACTGATCAAACAAATCGTCGATGCGAGGCAATGGGTACTTGTTCTTTACTGTTGCCTTGTTCAGTTGCCGGTAATCGCTACACAATCTCATCGAACCGTCTTTCTTTCGCACGAATAGCACTGGTGCGCCCCAAGGAGATACACTTGGTATGATATATCCCTTGGCCAGCAAATCTTCAAGCTGTTCTTTCAATTCTTTCAACTCTATCGGTGCCATTCTATAAGGAGCTCGAGAAATAGGAACCTTACCTGGTACTAGGTCGATGCTAAAATCTACCTCTCTGACTGGAGGCAATCCCGGAATCTCATCGGGGAACACATCTGCAAACTTGCTAACCACTAGCACATCTGCCAAGGTAGGAGTCGATTTCAGTAAATCAACTGAATAGAAAAGGAACCCTTCTGCTCCTTTCTCTAGTAATCGAGTCATAGACAATACTGAAATCAAAGGAATCCTAGCTCTAGACCCTTTGCCGTAGAACTTCCACTCCTCAGCCATTTCTGGTCTGAATCTAACAATCTTATGGAAACAGTCTACTGTCGCTCTGTACTTGGTTAGCATGTCGATACCAATAATGCAATCAGAATCAGATAACCCAAGCACAATACAGTCTAATTCTATCTCATGCCCATTATACTGTAGTAAACATGATCTAACAGATATCACTGATATCAACCCTATCCCAAAAGGAGAAGAGATAGACACTATAGTAGACAACGACTCAATAGGCAATGCATATGTCAATGCAAAACGCTCAGATAAGAATGTATGTGATGCACCTGTGTCTATCGGAACATAAGCAGGATAATCGCAAAGCGAACAATTACCTGCTATCACGTCATCAGGGGCATCCTGAGCCTGCTCTTCTGTCAGCGCAAACACTCGAGCCTGTTGTCTCGACGGTTGACCCACCGTCTGGCTACCCCTAGCTCTGGGCTGTGTCGATGTAGGGACTGGCTGGAATGAATGAACAGAAGACACCTGCCTCTCTGGCTGAGCTACAGAGCCAGATGCTCCTACACTCTGAGTCTGCTGTGCACCTCTCTGTGGACAGACCTTGGAGAAGTGGCCCTGCTGTCTGCAAATGTTGCAGCGACCCATAACGCCCTGACACTGTTTGGTGGCATGTCTACCTCCACAAGAACTACAGTAAACCCCTGTATACTCTGATCTCTGGCCCGACCCTGTCTGTCTCGGCCCACTGGAGCTCGACAAACTGCTCCCTGATTTCTTGAATTGTTTCCCCTTCGCTTTCAAACTGACTTTCCTCCCGCTGCTGCTACCACCACTCTCGAATCTGGGAGGTCGTTGCTGATACTGACCCGAGGGCTGGGGTGGTCTAGGAGTCTGAGTGGTATAAGAAGTGCTTCGTTGCCTAAGCAACCCGGCTTCTGCTCCCTTCGCCCTGTTCAAGGCATCAGAAAAATTGTTGGGTCGTCCCGTGTTCACCAAAGTGAATATCTCCGGATTCAGGCCATTGATAAACTGATCCGCAACGGCCTCATCATTCCCAGCAACGTGGGGAGCAAATCAAAGCAATGTAGAGAACTTAGCGACATATTCTTCGATATTCAGCTGTCCCTGTCTTAGGTTGGCAAATTCAGCACCTTTCTCTTTTCGGTAGGAGACTGGAAAAATTCGCTGATAGAAATCTGTCTTGAACACCTTCCAAGTGACCTCTGTACCACGATGCTCCAAGGCCCTCTTTGTGGTAAGCCACCAATTCTTGGCAACTTCTTGCAGTTGATGCCCAATCAGTTTAACTCGTCATTCATCGGTATAGTCAAGAGAATCAAATAACATCTCGATGTCATCTAACCAGCTTTCACACTCAACTGAATTCTCTGTGCCCTTCAGTGTAGGTGGTCGAAATGACTGAAACCGCTTTAACAAAGTCTCCATCGGCGTAGCGGTCACATCCATCGGATCATTGGATGTACTGCCCTGTTCTGGTGCCCGACCTGCTACTGGTTGCGGTACTCGTCGAGGAGGCATATCTGATTATCAAA
>NC_133308.1:13791492-13796155 GCF_012295235.1 Primulina huaijiensis
AGTGAGAATTTGTGGTGAGGAAACTTTATTCTTTTATTGTTTTATACTAACCTTTTCTTGCAGGTATAATGGTTGACGATCGTCAATTTCAAACAATGTTAAGGATGTTGGATAAAATGTGGGAGAAGGAGTTTAAGCCCCTTCGTGAGAAATATAGGCGGTGCGGAATGGATGATCCACGTGAAGTTGATTGGGCTAGGAGAGTCAGGGAGAGTGGAGCACCACGCCTGGTATCGGGTAATGATAGGAGGTGCAAATCGAGTGGTAGGCAGGGAAGTGACTCGTGGAAGGAGTTTTTGACATCCGCACGAAGGTCGAGTGAAGAGAAGAAGGTCAAGACTAGACCGAAGTTGGTTTTGAAGCATGATTATCAAGGTACATCTAAAATTTCCAATGTTAGTACTTATGATATTCAATGTATTTGGTGTCTAGAGTTTGGACATGATATTAGCCAATGTCCAAATGAGGAGGTGAATGTACTGGATTCAACAGTTGATTGTGAATCTAAGGTTGCAGTCGAGTGTGGAGTTGAAGTGAGCATTGATGTTGATCCTAAAGTGGTGTTTGAGAGAATTGAGGAGGTTGGTATTCCACTGATTTCTGACTTGATCATAGAATGTTGTGCTGTGGAGGGTGAACCCTTAGATGATGAATTTTCTTCTAATGTGTGTGCTAAGGAGGAGGAAGAAGAAAGTAGTAATAATTTGTTGCACGCATGTTATGATTCATCATGTACCCTTCTTGGTCAACCTATTTCAATTGTAATTACTGATGATCAATTGCAATTTAATTGTGAGAATGAAAAAGAATTTAAAATGGCCGAAAGAATGAGTGATCAAAAGAGTGAGGTGGCCATCGAAAGAAAAGAAAAAGAAAAGGCAAAAGAGGCCAAAAGAAGAGAAAAGGAAAATAAATTAAAGGCCCAAAAGAGTGAATATGAGCGTTATTTAATTTTGTATAAATCTCTCCAAGTACCTTTGTACAAAGATGAGCTTTATATATCTAGTGATGATATAGCGGGTTCAATCCCGAGCAGTATTAATTCTTCTTTGCAGGACTTTGGCGCCCTCATGATGAGGAGAAGAGCAAGAGTTGATGATTTTGGAAAGCCATGGGATGATCCATATGACTTCGAGAGCAATCAAAGTGAGGTAAGGTTAGTTGCCAACGCAACAACCATGAGGTATGACTTCCGTCCTTATCTTAATTCTTTGTTGAATCTTTTCCCAAAACTTAGAGAATATCTTGAAAATGTGGTGGTTAAGGGGTCGGATGTAACTTTACCCTTATTCCTTGATTGTTATGAATTTGAGACCATGGATGAATTGCATTTACCTACTATGAATTTTGATGTCTCACTATTTACTAAGTTGGTGGAGTTTTCTTGTTACAATGGTTTGTATACCTTAGACTTAGATTTTTGTGATGAGATGAGATATTACATGGATAGTACATTTAGTGTGTTCTATTTGCATGATTTATGTGGGTTTGATGATGGTTTTGAGAGGTGCGAGGGTGAACATGATTATTTCTTTGTTCATGATGAATACCTGTTTAAAGAGAATAAATTTTTCATCCTACACCCATTGCATGAGTTGTTGTTTGATATTGAGTGGAATTGTGAAACATGCATTGCACATGAGAATTTTTATGATCATAATGAATACAATTTTAAGGAAGATAAATTGTTTACTCTAAATGTATTGCATGATTTACGTGCTAGCGGAGCATACTGTTGCTACTTTATCATCGATATAATTCATGACTATATGTGTTGGTTGCATATGAAGAGGTATGTTAAATGGTATAGTGAAGAGTGCATTTCCTATAGGGAGAGAGCACTTGAGCTTGATTTCTATGAGTTGCTTGAAGTATTTCTTATTCCTAGTGTGCTATGGTCGTACACGTGTATGGATATTATTTTTGTGTTAACTAGGTCTAAGAAGGGGAGGAATTTAATTTTTATGATGCTTAATGAGGTTTTATTATTGTCATTTTGTATCATTTGTTATCTATCGTCTGGAGTAATAGATGAATACATAGGAAGGGCAACCGTGAAGTTGGGAATTCAAGTGCAGTTGGGGCGAGAAAACGATAACGCCTACAAACTTGAGCTTAAAGGTAAGCATGTTTATAATATCATCCTTGTTATTACTAACTTGCTTCGTTTTTGTGTAGGTGGACAAGATTTGAGGACAAATCTTTTTGAAGAGGGGAGTATGATATGAATCTGGCCGGGCATGGCGTTCAAATGATTGGAAGGATCGTTGTACGAGTGTTAGATGAAGTGGGAAACAGAAGCCTTCGCGCTCGAGCGGTCAAATTCTACCGCCCGAGCGCCAAAGTCACTGTCCAGAACGTGAACTCCAGAAGCACCGGCGCCCGAGCGGTAACATTTTACCGCCCGAGCGCGACCTATCCAGAAGAGCCCGCGCTCGAGCGGTAGAAACCCGCGCCCGAGCGCCGCCCTATCGCGAGAAAATCTTTATTTCCTATTTTAGAGTCCTAATTGTTTAGGTAATTAGATTTTCATATCTTTTTGATTTGTTGTCAATATATGGACGAATTTTGGGATTGTATAACATTAATTCAGATTATTATTGAGTTTATAAAACTTTTCTTTGAGAATTCTCTCAAAACAAGCTTAAGTTTTGTTATAACTTTTGCGTCGTATCAAATCAAACTTATCAAAAGATTTATCTTTTGTGGCGTTTGTCAATCGAATATCACGAGGGTTGCCAAGAACGAGTTCTTTGGAGGTTCTCTTGAACGCGATTGTTCCTATCGTTGATTAATTGTTGATAGGCCGCGTGATCTAGAGGCGATTATCACACCTATCAATTACTTGTTTCAAAGATCGGGACGAAATAAAAGATCTCGTGGGCGGGATCGTATCATGAACTTGATCTCACTTCAAAATTCCAACAAGAAGCTTGAATCAAAGGAACAATTGAAGGAAATAAGAACCCTAGCTCTTCCTTGGAGTGAAGAATCGAGAAGTGAGGAGAGAAATGAGGAAAAAGTGAACCAACTCTTCTATTATATCACTTAAATCTCGAAAACACGTTTTTACTGTTCATAGACCGCGGGTGCGCTATGCCTTCGGCACCTCATCAAAAAATCTGAAACAGTAGACCGCGGGTGCGCTACATTTTGGAGCGCGGGTGCACTCTGGTCATCGCGGGTGCACTAACTTTTGGAGTGCGGGTGCACTCTGATTACTCTGCGCACAGCTTCTCCAAAGATCGCCTCTGAAACGCCTCTTCCCTTCATAATTTGGAAAACTGGTAAACTACAAAGTTGTAGCTCTATGTCGTTTCTTGAACCTCTTCAAATATCAGATCATTTGGAGGTCTGAGTAAAAGGTTAAGCTAAATCTCCCAACATGTGTCACTGGAGGAACATCGAAACACACGACACACTTCAGGGCACTTTTGGCTTACCTTCCACAATGATTTGAACAAAACTCAAAATAAGAAGGTTACACCTCTATGTCTTATCTAACCACTCCAATTGGCCTCATAAGAATTGGCTCAACATACAAATTACCATGAATTAAATCGCAACGACGCTACAATAACGCCACACATCAACTATAAACAACAATACTATAAACCATAAATAACAATCCTTAACATCAAAACTATGCTTAAACATAACCAAATAGTCCATAAACATATGAAATCTTAAACCGTACCGATCACTAGGCTTGGATATTACAATCTCCCCTCCTTAGAGGAATTTCGTCCCCGAAATTGACGTCACTGCGCAAACAACTCGGGATACTTTTCTTTCATCTCATCCTCTGGTTCCCACGTAGCTTCTTCAATCAAATGATTCCTCCAAAGGACTTTAACAATGCCGATCTCTTTGTTCCTCAACACTCTAACTTTGAGATCCAGAATCTGGACCGGAATCTCTTGGTACGTCAAATTTGGCGTCAAGTCCAATGGCTCGTGGTGAAGAACATGGGAATGATTCGCAATATATTTCCTGAGCATAGAGACGCGAAAAACATTATGAACTCTGTCAAGATCTGGCGGTAGGGCTAACCTGTAAGCTCGATCACCAATTCTATCCAAGATCTCAAATGGGCCAATAAATCTCGGACTCAACTTTACCTTCTTGCCAAACCGCATCACACCCTTAAGAGGTGCTATCTTCAAAAATACATGATCGCCAACCTCAAACTGCAATGGCCTACGACGCACATCGGCATAACTATTCTGTCTCGACTGCGTTGTCTTCATTCTCTCTCGAATAACAGCAACAACATCAGCAGTCTGTTGGACCAACTCTGGACCCAACATCTTTCTCTCACCAATCTCATCCCAATACAAGGGAGATCTACACTTCCTGTCATAAAGTGCTTCATACGGTGCCATGCCAATTGTCGCTTGGTAGCTATTATTATATGTGAATTCAACAAGAGGCAATTTGGAATCCCAGCTACCAGGATAATCTATAGTACAAGCTCTGAGCATATCCTCTAAAATCTGAATAACTCTCTCTGATTGACCATCGCTCTGGGGATGATATGCTGTACTAAATGCTAACCGTGTACCCATAGCTCTGTGCAAACTCTTCCAAAACTCTGAAGTAAATCTAGGATCACGATCAGACACGATCGACACAGGAACACCATGAAGTCTAACAATCTCTG
>NC_133308.1:13796279-13850630 GCF_012295235.1 Primulina huaijiensis
CCACCAATAGAGTCTACGAAGATCCTGATACATCTTAGTGCTGCCTGGATGTATCGAGTATGGCGCTGTATGTGCCTCTGTCAAGACGTCTCGCCGAATATCATCACCAGCAGGAATGCAAATACGGCCTCTAAACGTCACCAAACCATCTCTATTCGTCGCAAACTCTGAATTACCTCTCTCCTCTGCTCTAGCTCTCAACTCTAACAACTGAACGTCAATAGCCTGCTCTCTACGGATCCTGTCCGTCAATGTAGCCCGAATAACCAACGCTGAAAAACGAGCAATGGTTCCAGGAACCACCAAAGCTATCTCCTCTTGCTGCAAATCTAACAACAACGGCTGCTGAATCATAGAACTTAAAGAAGAACTCGACTTACGGCTCAATGCATCCGCTACAACATTCGCCTTCCCTGGGTGGTAACTAATAGTCACATCATAGTCTTTGACAAGCTCTAACCACCGTCTCTGTCGCATATTAAGTTCTTTCTGTGAAAACAAATACTTAAACTCTTGTGGTATGTGAAAATTTCACACTTTTCGCCATACAAATAATGTCTCCAGATTTTCAAGGCGAAAACCACAGCTGCCAGCTCCAAATCATGCGTAGGATAATTCTTCTCGTAATCCTTCAACTGGCGAGAAGCATAGGCTATAACTTTACCTCGTTGCATCAGCACTGTACCAAGGCCCTTCTTCGACGCATCGGTAAAAACAACAAAGTCCTCGGAACCACTGGGCAACGCAAGTACTGGAGCTGTCGTCAACTTATCTTTCAACTCCTGAAATCCATTTTGGCAATCATTGGACCACTCAAACTTCACTGTCTTCCTCGTCAGATTGGTCAACGACAGGGCAATCTTTGAAAAATCTGAAATGAAGCGACGATAATAACCCGCCAAACCAAGAAAACTGCGTACCTCTGATACAGTGGCAGGGATAGGCCACTTCTGTATCGCCTCTATTTTCGCTGGATCAACAGCTACCCCATCCTTCGAGACAACATGGCCTAAGAAAGAAATCTGCTCCAACCAAAACTCACATTTCTTCAACTTAGCATACAACCTCTTCTCTCTCAGCAACTGAAGAACAACTCTGAGGTGCTCTGATTGAAGCTCTCTAGTCTTGGAGTAAATCAAAATTTCATCGATAAAAACAATGACAAAGCTATCCAAATACGGCTTGAACACACGGTTCATAAGATCCATGAACACTGAAGGAGCATTGGTCAGACCAAAAGACATCACAAGAAATTCATAGTGACCGTACCTGGTCCGGAACGCCGTCTTAGGGATATCAGACTCCCTAACCTTCAACTGAAAATAACCAGATCGCAAATCAATCTTCGAGAACACTGTAGCCCCTTGCAGTTGGTCAAAAAGGTCATCTATCCGTGGCAACGGATACTTATTCTTAATCGTCACTATGTTGATCTCTCTATAATCAATACACAGCGGCAACGACCCATCTTTCTTCTTGACGAAAAGAACCGGAGCTCCCCAAGGCGAAGAACTCGGCCGAATAAAACCTTTATCCAATAAATCCTGCAATTGTGTCTTCAACTCTTTCATCTCTGAAGGGGCCATTCTGTACGGAGCCTTAGAAATAGGAACCGTACCTGGAACTAGATCAATCACAAACTCTACATCTCTGTCCGGCGGTAAACCCGGCACATCATCCTCAAATACATCAGAGAACTCTCTCACAACATCAATATCATCAATATTCAACTTCACAATTCTATCCGTATCAACAATCGAAGCCAAAAATCCATCACAACCTCTAAACAACAACTTCTTAGCCTCAAGACATGAAATAAAAGGAAGGACCAGCGAAGTACCTGCACTGGCGAGCATACCTTCCTTATTTCCATCATCTGCAAATTTCACCGTCTTAGCAACGCAATCAATCAATGCACGGTAAGTTGATAGCCAATCCATGCCAAGTATAATATCAAATGCAACCATCGGAATAACAATCAAATCGGCATAAACCACTCGCCCATCGATTTGAACAGAGCACGCATACACAATAGACGTCGGGCACAACACATCCCCCGAAGGCAATACAACATTAAACTGGAGGGGAATATTAGAAGGAACTATAACCAAAGATCTCAAAAATAGTTCAGACATAAAAGAATGAGTAGCACCTGTATCAATCAACGTCGTAGATACTCTGCCTGAAATTAAAATAGTGCTAGAGATCACAGAAGAATCATGGTTTATACCTTCCTTTGTCATGGTAAAGATGCGACCCTGCACCTTCTCCTTGCTCGATCCTCTTGGGCAGTCCTTGGCAATATGGCCTGCAGTGCCACATCTGTAGCATGTATTAGTACCAAACCTGCACTCACCCCTGTGAGGCCTACTGCACTTGGGACACAATGGCTTCTCAGGATCATATGGAACTGTCCGTGGTTTAGGACTCGGCTCCAACTTGCCTTTCCCTTTGAAATTGCCTTTACCTCTTTGGCTTGAACCCTGACCTCTTTGAACAATAACCTGCTGCCTCGCCTGTCTCTCTCTAGCAATATCTTTCTCATCTTGCTCGGCTAACAGTGCTTTAGCCACAATCTCTTTAAATGTCACCGCCTTAGACATATTGATGTCCCTCCGGATCTCTGCTCGAAGACCTCTAATAAAATGAGCACCCTTATCTTTGTCATTCGAGGCAATATAAGGAGCAAACAGACAGCCCTCCTCGGATTTCAAAATGTACTCGTCAACATTCATATCTCCTTGACGCAGCTCTAAAAATTCAGTCACCTTCCGAACTCGAAGTGCATCCGGAAAATACTTGTCAGAGAAAAGATCCGTGAACTCTTGCCACTTTAATGCCGAAACATCAACACCTACCTTGGTAGCATTCCACCACATACGTGCAGCTTTGACTAACATGAAAACTGCACAACCAACTCTGTCCTTGTCTTCATAGTTGAGATGATCAAAAATCGCCTCAAGATCTTTAATCCACTCTACAGCCACCAATGGATCAGTGCTTCCTGCAAACTCAGGCGGATCCATTCTCTTGAAAGCAGTAAAGATCCCATCGGTCCCAACTGCCTGAGCCACTTGGCCTCTCCCTTGACCTCTACCTTGGCCTGTACCTTGCATACGGAGCAACTGCTGGATCTGCTCAATATGGACCTTGGCTTGCTCTTTCAGTAGCTTGCCGAACTCATCGACAACTCTAGATGTAGAACTATCCTCACCCTCTGCAGCCTTTCTCTTAGGAGGCATACTCCTACAATGTGCTCACATAATACATATCAACCAATGAAAATAATTAGATGTGGAAGAAGACATACCCGGACTGTTGAAAGTAGACGAAGTCATATGCATTGGTCCCAAGAACGGTGCTCTGATACCACTAAATGTAACGCCTCTGGCCGGTTTTAATTAAAATAGCTGCGGAAATTTAAAATGTTCTTTGAAGGGAGGAAGGATTTAAAATACATTACAATATATAAACAAAAGTTAATACATGATCAATCAAATAAGGCAACAAAATACAAAACATCATTTTTGTGATCATGTCAAAATATTTGCAAAATAGTCTTCTTCCTTCCCTCTCTTATGCATATGACCCCGGCTCCAATCAACGTCCCGGCCCGTCACTCTTATCTGCATCACATGAATAACTGAAATGAGTATGAAACTCGGCAAGTGGAACTCTTACATAGCAATGTACATATACCATACTCTGTAAAACATGGCTTTGAAAACATTAAATACCATCAACTCTGAAATATGAATATCATAGAATGAATAATAATAACGATGATATTTCTCTTTTCTCTGTTGGATTGATATCTATATAGTATCTCTGTCTCTGTGCCTCTATCCCATCGATATGAATCGATAACTCTGAGGGATATAAGCCTGTGGTCGTTGATCAACTTATTGCATGCAATCTCTGGCTATGTATCTATCAATCCAATAAAACATTTGAATTCTCTCTTTGGCATTAAAACAAACACTTTGAAGACTATCTTTTCTCTTGTATTCCCTTTGACATGGTTGAGACATAAAATGCCTCTAATATACAACAAGGTGTATTAATACATAGCATGAATCAAATGGAAGGGAATAACACTTTAAAACCATTGAAACACAATACATATATTATCATGTGAGCACAAGAAATGAAATTCCACTTACAACACTTGGAACCTTGAATCTACTCTCTTGGTACACAACCTACAACAATAAACCATAAACTTCACCATCAACATCTCAATAATCATAAACCCATACCATAAACTTCATAAAACCAACACAATCACAATCTCCATAATTTCCCCCAACATCAAAATCCAACAATAACTAAACCATAAGCTTACCTTAGCTCCTTGAACCCAAAATGAACTTGATCTCACTTCAAAATTCCAACAAGAAGCTTGAATCAAAGGAACAATTGAAGGAAATAAGAACCCTAGCTCTTCCTTGGAGTGAAGAATCGAGAAGTGAGGAGAGAAATGAGGGAAAAGTGAACCAAATCTTCTATTATATCACTTAAATCTCGAAAACATGTTTTTACTGTTTATAGACCGCGGGTGCGCTCCATTTTGGAGCGCGGGTGCGCTCTGGTCACCGCGGGTGCACTAACTTTTGGAGTGCGGGTGCACTCTGGTCACCGCGGGTGCACTAACTTTTGGAGTGCGGGTTCACTCTGATTACTCTGCGCACAGCTTCTCCAAAGATTGCCTCCGATACGCCTCTTCCTTTCATAATTTGGAAAAATGGTAAACTACAAAGTTGTAGCTCTATGTCGTTTCTTGACCCTCTCCAAATATCAGATCATTTGGAGGTTTGAGTAAAAGGTTATGCTAAATCTCCCAACATGTGTCACTGGAGAAACATCGAAACACACGACACACTTCAGGGCACTTTTGGCTTACCTTCCACAATGATTTGAACAAAACTCAAAATAAGAAGGTTACACCTTTATGTCTTATCTAACCACTCCAATTGGCCTCATAACAATTGGCTCAACATATGAATTACCATGAATTAAATCGCAACGACGCTACAATAACGCCACACATCAACTATAAACAACAATACTATAAACCATAAATCACAATCCTTAACATCAAAACTATGCTTAAACATAACCAAATAGTCCATAAACATATGAAATCTTAAACCGTACCGATCACTAGGCTTGGATATTACATGAGTGATAGCTATTGTTGTAGGTAAATTAAGCCAACGGTAGTTTACTGTCCCAATTGCCTGGAAAATCAATAGTACAGGCCCTCAACATATCTTCTAAGATCTGATTTACTCGTTCTGATTGTTCATCAGTTTGGGGGTGAAATGCTGTACTGAATGCCAATCGAGTCCCCATAGCATGATGTAAACTCTTCCAAAATGCAGACGTAAATTTAGGATCTCTATCAGATACAATGGACACTGGGATGCCATGAAGCTTCACTATCTCCTTGATGTATTCTTCAGCATATTGACTCATCGTGTATGTGGTCTTCACCAGAAGAAAGTGAGCGGATTTCGTAAGTCGATCCACAATAACCCATATAGCATTGAATCCTCTTTGTGTTCTTGACAAACCAAGGATGAAATCCATTGTGATATGTTTCCATTTCCACTCAGGAATGGGTAGCGGTTTCAGGAGCCCTGCTGGTCTTTGGTGTTCAATCTTGACCTGTTAACATGTTAGACATTGTGCAACAAATTGAGCAATGTTCTTTTTCATACCTGGCCGCCAAAATAATGGTTTCAAATCCTTATACATTTTCGTGCCTCCTGGATGGATCGAATAGGGAGTAGCATGAGCATCAATAAGAATGTCGGTTCTGATCGTTCCTTGTTTTGGCACACATAGTCTCCTTTGATATGTCCATATTCCTTCCCCATTCAATTCAAAGTTTGAATGTCCTTTCTCTTCATCTCGCTGTCTCAATTGCTGTAATTCATTATCTGCACTTTGTTCGACCTTAATCCTATCTGCAAGTGTTGGTCGAACCATGAGGGATGATAACTGGATTGCAGTGCCCTTTGGCATAACATCAATCTTCAAGTTCTGTAAATCCCATAAAATTTGTTCTTGTACTTGCATTGTGGATATAGAACTGGATTTTCGACTTAAAGCGTCTGCAACAACATTGGCTTTACCTGGATGATAATTAATAACACAATCGTAATCCTTCACCAATTCCAAGCAATGTCGTCGTCGCATATTCAGTTCTTTTTGCGTGAATAAATATTTCAAACTCTTGTGGTCCGTGTGTATTTCACACCGTTCACCATACAGATAATGGCGCCATATTTTCAACGCAAATACCACTGCTGCCACTTCTAAATCATGTGTAGGATAGTTCTTTTCATATTCTTTCAATTGTCTTGAGGCATAAGCAATGACCTTTCCGTGTTGCATCAAGACTGCTCCTAAACCTTGTTTTGAAGCATCACTGTATACTGCAAAATCTCCTGATCCTTCTGGAATAGCAAGGACCGGTGCTGAGGTCAATTTTGTCTTTAACTCTTGGAAACTGTGATCACATGCTTCATTCCATACAAATTTCACATTCTTTCATGTTAACGCAGTCAAAGGCAATGCTATCTTAGCAAAACCCGCTATAAACCGACGGTAATAATCAGCTAGCCCAAGAAAACTACGAACCTCGGTAACAGTGGTAGGTCGTAGCCAGTTATAAATAGCTTCAATCTTACTTGGATCCACTGATATGCTATCTTTTGAAATGATATGACCCAAGAATGATACTTGTTCAAACCAAAATTCGCATTTCTTCCATTTGGCATATAATTGTTTATCTTTCAAAGTTTGCAAAAATAATTGCAAATGTTCTCGATGCTCCTCTACAGTTCGTTTGTATATGAGAATATCATCTATAAACACAATCACGAACTTGTCTAAAAATGGCTTGAAAATTCTGTTCATCAAATCCATAAAAGCAGCTGGTGCATTTGTTAGTCCAAATGGCATTACCAGAAATTCATAATGCCCGTACCTGGTCCGGAAGGCAGTCTTTGAGATATCATCTGATTTCACTTCTAGTTGATGATAGCCTGATCGTAAATCAATCTTCGAAAATATGGCAGCTCCTTGTAATTGATCAAACAAATCATCAATTATGGGGAGTGGATACTTATTTTTGAATGTCACTTTGTTCAACTCCCGATAATCAATACATAGACGGAGGGTACCGTCTTTCTTCTTCACAAATAAAACATGTGCACCCCACGGTGAAAAACTCGGTCTAATAAATCTTTTATCAAGTAACTACTGTAACTGTTCTTTCAATTCTTTCATTTCTGTAGGAGCTAGACACATAACTTAGCATAAACTATGTGATACAAAGATACTTACTTGCCGAGTTCTCCATGTGGATGAAGTGCAGTGTCTTCCCTGTCGAAGAACCGTGGGCTCTGATACCAACTAAAATCTCACACCCTTACTATACTTAGCATAATGACCATAATCAAAATAGGATTTGAATACTTAGCATAATGACCATAATCAAAATAGGATTTGAATGATATATCTATATTATGAAGCAATTCAAACATGGGGCATCAATATGACGGTTTGTAAAAATTTCGGCATGACATCCCTATATTTTGATTACACCAACACTCAAGCAACAATTTACACCAACCCTCAAGCAACAATAACAATATGTACATATAATCATTTCCTTACCCACAAACATATTCTGTCACATTATATCCATAGACATACACATTGTAAAACTTGTTTCAAACTCTGACATTAAATTCATTATAATACATAAGCGGAAGCTATACAATATGAAGTCCCGGTTCTTGTCGAGGTGAGGCACGTCACAAGCATCCATTGGCGAACCGGCATCCTACGTCTCTTCACTACCTGATCCTGTAATACATGAGCTATGTGAGTTTATAAAACTCAATAAGTTGGCACTTGTACGTAACAATATGCATCGAAGGACATACATATCAAGTCGTGATAACAATGAATCTTTAAACCATGTCATATCATATCATATATTCATGTTCATTTTTTGTACTTGAGCCTCATTAGTTGACCTGTACTATCGTGCTTGCTTTATTATATAGCTACTACTGTGTTGGACGTCAGGGAGCAACATTTGGCAACCCCACGCCCCACGAACATATATTGGCCAATAGGTTTGGTGGACTTAAAACCACCCATGATGTCAACAAGCTCTATATCATGTAAAAATCAATCCTTTTCTTTTCATGTTCATGTTCATGTTCATAACATAGCACCCATCATCAATATTCATGAGTTTCTTACATATTTAATACATAACAATGGAATATGGTGCTATATTTTCATCAATAAGATACTAACAATGTACATATAGCAATAATCAATGGGAAGTATTTGAAATCATAATATCACTCATGTATTACTTCAAGAACATGCCAACTTACAGTCCAAGCTTAAGAACACTGGTTTGAGATGGTGTTTCTCGCTCCTATACTGTCAAATATACCAATAATTCAGTCATTATTGTATATACTAGATAAAAATCATTCCTTTATTGTCCTCTACATGTACAATAACTAAAAGATAAGAAAACTTACACCCTTATGAAGTTCTTGTGATGGGGAACAAAGTTCTAACTTCAAAACTTTGAAAGGAATGAAGAAGAAAGCTTTGGACGAAGATTTCTTGGTTTTTCTTTCGTGTCTTGCTGTGAAGGGAAAGGAAAGAACTGATAAAATGGCTTAGAAAATCGATACTTATCTTTTCTCATGCAAGGCGGCGCTCGGACGGTCATTTTCTACCGCTCGGGCGCGGAATGTTCTGTAAAAATCCTAGGCTTCAAATGCACCGGCGCTCGGGCGGTAATTTTCTACCGCTCGAGCGCCACCTGTTCTGTCTCTGCGCACTACATCATCAAATATCGCTCCAGAAACGGCTCTTCCGTGCATAATCTAAAAAAGTGGTAAACATGAAAGTTGTAGCCCTATGTCTTGGCTTGAATCTTCAATTAGTTTCAGGTCATTTGGAGGTTTGTGTAAAAAGTTATGCTCATTCGCCTAACATGTGTCAGTGAACTTTTGGCTGGTCTTTCACAATGATTTGGACAAAACCCAAAACATGAAAGTTTTAGCATTATATCTTAGCTTTCTAATGGTTATGGCCTCACACAATTTGGATCAATATTCAAATCATTACGCTAAAACTCGTAAAAACTACCACAATTTCATCTCATTTCCTATCAACTTCATAACACTACTTCTACCTACACACCTTACTATAACTATTTAGACATATTTTCATTCTCAATACACCATGAACAATATAAAAGTCATGTTCAATCTCAATATTGATACCTCAATCAATATGTAAAACATAATGAGCTAAATAACTATCTATAATGACATAAACGTATTACTAATCATTTGTACCAGTAACCGGGCATTACATGGTCACTAGCTGATCCCACCAAATGAGAGCATAGTATTGAAATTCAACCACTGCCAACCTAACCTTCTTTTGTTCGGAGTAGTGGTGACAATCAAACACAAACTCTACCCTTTTTTCCCATTCTAAATATGCCTCCGGATCAGATTTCCCAAGGAATGATGGAATTTTCATCTTAATACTACCTTTATTACCATCCTTCCTATTCCTATCATTATATCTACCCCATTCGGATTCTTTTTTTCCTCTCCCAAATCCTCTACCTCTTCTATTCCTACCCGAATTTTTATTTTGGCTCTCTCGTCTACTCCCAAATCATATTCCTCATCTTCTCCTCCTCTACCCACATCTTTAGTCTTATAATCACTCCCACTAGCACTAACTTCAAGGTCATTGATATGAATCCACATGCGTAACAAAAGCAAAAATGATTAAATATGAATCGCGACCTCAATTCAATAACGAACAAGGATCTAAGTTGTTGTCCCGATCTTTTGAATAAAATAGGGTTTGTGATATTCACCTCTAAATTAGAAAACTTAGCAAAAAATATTCACGGTAAAACAATCGAGAAACTGACGAACCTTCAAAGTACTTGTCTTTGACAATCTATATGAAATCAATCGACAAACGCCACAAGAATGAATCTTGATAAATTTTATTTTTGATGAAAACAAAGCAAAGCAATGCAAAAGTTTTGAGAGAAAAAATCAAAAAGTTTGTATAAAACTCAATAATATCTGAATAATGTCAAAATTTCGTCCATAATATGTTTACTTATCCAAAAGATAACAATATCTAGTTGCCAAAATAATTAAAACTCTAAAGAAGGAAAAATTTCTCGCCCAAACGTAAAAGACGCGGACCCCATGTAGAGGTCCAGAAGGGGGTCCGTGTAGGCACTGGCATTCTCCATCTCGGATGTATCGGACAAGGACCTCGTGTACAGGTCCGTGCTCGGGCCCGGGTACACACTGGATTTCTTCATTCTCGGTTGTAGTGGACACGGACCCCGTGTACAGGTCTGTGCTGGGGTCCGTGTAGCCTCAGTCCATCAAAAGAGACTTGAATGCTGTTCATTTGGCCTCCAAACGTACTCCCATGCATCACGACCCCTTCGTGCTTGCTCATGACTCCCTGTAGTGCCTCCTTGAACTTCTTCAGTCTTACTCTCGTGGTTGGTCCCTCCGGCAACTCCAAAGGATCCCATGCTTTCCTTGGCGCTCGACCACCCGTGTTTGCATCATCCTCCCCTTCTTGAAAATGATTTGTCCTTAAATCTTCTTCATCACCTACATCAAACAACGAAAAATCACTAACATTGAAAGTGGAACTCATATTGTACTCACCTGGTAGATCGAGTTTGTAGGCGCTGTCATTGATCCTTTCTAGAATTTGAAAGGACCCATCGCCCCTAGGTAGTAGCTTTGAACGATGCTTCTCGAGGAACCTTTCCTTCCACAAGTGGAGCCACACCCAATCACCTTTCTCAAAGACCACCTTCTTCTTCCCCTTGTTGGCATGTTTGGCATATTGCTCATTCTTCTTCTCTATGTTGGCATTGGCCTTTTCATGCAAACCCCTAACAAATTCAGCCTTCTTTTTGCCATCCATGTTTAACCTTTCACTTACAGGTAAAGACATCAAATCCAATGGAGTCAACGATTAAAACCATAACAAATTTTAAATGGCGAATAATTGGTAATATAATGCACGCAACTATTATAAGTAAACTCAACAAATGGTAAACATTCTTCCCAATTCTTTAAGTTCTTTTTAAGAATAGCACGCAAAAGTGTTCCTAAAGTTCTATTAACAACTTCAGTTTGTCCATCCGTTTGATGATGACACGTAGAAGAAAACAACAATTTTGTGCCCAATTTAGCCCACAACGTTTTCCAAAAGTAACTCAAAAACTTAACATCACGGTCAGAAACAATAGTCCTAGGCATGCCATGCAACCTAACGACTTCTCTAAAGAATAAGTCCGCAATGTTATAAGCATCATCAGTTTTGTGACAAGCTATAAAATATGTCATCTTTGAAAATCTATCAATAACAACAAATATTGAATCCCTCCCCTTCTTTGTCCAAGGCAATTCCAAAACAAAGTACATAGAAATATCAATCCAAGGTTCACTAGGGATGGGAAGTAGCGTATACAATCCATGTGGTTGTGTCCTAGACTTAGCTTGCCTACAAGTTATGCAGTTATTACACACACGCTCAACATCAAGTTTCATATGTGGCCAATAAAAATGTTCATGCAAAGCACTCAAGGTTTTAGCCACACCAAAGTCTCCCCTCAAACCACCCCCATGTGCCTCCCTAACAAGTAATTCACGAATTGAAGATTTAGGAATGCACAACCTATCTTCTCTAAATAAGAAACCATGATGCAAATAAAATTTATCATGTGGACCATGCATACAAGTTTCAAACACACTCTTAAAATCCTCTTCTAGCACATACAACTCTTTCATATGCTCAAACCCCAAAATCTTAGATTCCAAGGTAGATATTAGTACGTACCTCCGTGATAGTGCGTCGGCCACTACATTCTCTTTACCTTGTTTGTACTTGAGTATATAGGAGAATGTCTGTATGAATGCCACCCACTTGGCATGCTGCTTGTTCAGCTTTTGTTGCCCCTTAAGGTGCTTTAGGGATTCATGATCCGTATGACTCACAAACTCCTTAGGCCTCAAGTAGTGCTGCCACGTCTCTAGAGTCCTCACAAGTGCGTAGAACTCCTTATCATACGTGGGATAGTTCAGGGCGGCTCCATTGAGTTTCTCACTAAAGTACGCCACCGGTCGACCTCCTTGCCTCAAAACTCCACCAATACCTACACCTGAAGCATCACATTCAATTTCAAAGGTATTAGCAAAATCAGGTAAAACAAGTAAAGGAGCATTAATCAATTTTTGCTTAATAAGATTAAAAGACTTCTCTTGCTCCTCGCCTCAATGGAATGGAATGTTCTTCTTGATTCCCGCCGTCTTCGGTGCTGCAAGTGTGCTAAAATCCTTTACAAACCTCCTATAGAAGCTTTCAAGACCATGAAAGCTCCGGACTTCACCAACAGTAGTAGGCGCTGGCCAATCTTGGATAGCACTTACCTTGTCTTCATCTACTTGTATCCCCTATGAGCTTACAAAAAACCAAGGAAGACAAGTTTGCTTGTACAAAAATCATATTTCTTTAAGTTAGCATGTAAATGTTCAGCCCTTAGTGTGATTAGCACAAGTCTCAAGTGATTAACATGCTCATCCAAGTTTTTGCTATACACTAGGATATCATCAAAGTAAACCACAACAAATTTTTCTATGTATGCACGCAAGACATGGTTCATTAACCTCATAAAGGTGCTAAGAGCGTTAGTTAAGACAAAAGGCATGACCATCCACTCATATAACCCATATTTTGTTTTAAAAGCAGTTTTCCACTCATCACCTTCCATTATCCTAATTTGGTGATAACTACTCTTCAAATCAATTTTGCTAAAGACACAAGCACCATGCAATTCATTTAACATATCATCTGGTCTAGGTATGGGATGCCTATACTTAATGGTTATGTTATTGATTGCCCTACAATCTACACACATTCGCCATGAGCCACCTTTCTTTGGAACTAGTAAAATAGGTACAGCACAAGGTGACATGGACTCACGCACAAAACCCCTATCTAACAACTCACTTACCTGCCGTTGAAGTTCCTTGTCTCCTCCGGATTGCTCCTATAAGCTTGGCGATTTGGCAATGCACTCCCGGGTACCAAATCAATTTGGTGCTCAATCTCCCTCAATGGTGGTAGTCCTTGACGTAGCTCCTCCGTAAATAAATCATCAAATTCATTCAAAAGTGAAACAACAATGCTCGGAAGGGACCCGGCTATATCACTTGTGTTAAAGATGATCTCTTTATAAAGAATCAAAACAAGTGGTTCATGTGTGTGCATCAAATGTTTCAACTCACCTTTTTGGGCCATATATGTTTTTTCTTGGCCTCTTTCTTCTCATTTTCTTTCCCCTCATTTTCTTTCCTCTCATTTCTCTTTTGTTTGGCTATCTCAATCTTTTCATCACTCTTTTTCTCAGCCATTTCATTTTTGTTCTCAAAGGCCATCTCACTTTTTAGTTCACTCTTTTTTTTGGCCTCATCTCTCTTTTTTTTTTCAAGTGATCCTCCAATACTTGCTTTGCGGACAAAGGAAGTAATACAATGCTTTCCGTCTTCAATACAAAGGAGTACCTATTTTTGAACCCATCATGTGTCATCCGCCTATCATATTGCCAAGGTCTACCCAACAAGATATGACATGCATGCGTGGGTACCACATCACACAAGATCTCATCCACATACCTCCCAATAGCAAAAGGCACTAGAACTTGTTTTGTAACCTTCACCTCCGCACAATCATTCAACCATTGAAGCCTATATGGTTGAGGATGCTTTAATGTAGGTAAACCCAATTTCTCCACCATCTCAACACTTGCCACATTAGTACAACTCCCCCCATCTATGATTAGATTGTAAACCTTTCGATTTACAAAACACCTAGTATGGAACAAGTTCTCTCTTTGGTTAGTCTCCTCCTCCTGGACTTGGGCACTCATGATTCGCCTAGTCACTAGTGCTTCACCTACAACCGCCTCATATCCCTCATCAGTATCCTCTAACGCAGGCATCTCATCATCATCACCCTCACTATGAGATTCATACTCACCATAGTAATTTCAAATCATTACCCTTTTATTAGGACATTCACTAGAAATACGACCTAACCCTTGACACCTAAAACATTCAACATCTCTAGATCGATTAAGAGGAGTTTCAGATTTACCTTGCACTCCTTGTTTAGGTGCCTCTTGTTTGGTTTCAATCTTGGGCTTGGTCATTACTCTACCTTCATCAGGTTTTGCCACACTTGGTCGCAAAGAAGATGACGAACCCCCAGTTTGGTTGGTGCGGCCAACTCCTCGCCTTTTGAGTTGTTGCTCCACCTTTATGGCCATTTGCACCATCTCGTCTAGATCCAAGTAGCGCCTAAGCTCCATTGATCTTGAATTTCCCTGTTCAAACCACAAAGAAAACGAGCCATGGTCGCCTCACTATTCTCCTCAATATTGGCCCTAATCATGACCCTTTCCATCTCCTTATAGTAGTCTTCAATACTCTTTACCCCTTGCCTCAAAGTTTGTAGCCTCTTAAACATCTCCCTATAATAGTGATTGGGCCCAAACCTGTTCCTCATGACCCTCTTCATCTCATCCCAAGTTTCTATGGGTCTCTCATTATACCTTCTCCTAGTAGTCACTAGTTGATTCCACCAAATAAGAGCATAGTCTAGAAATTCAACCACCGCCAACCTAACCTTCTTTTGTTCGGAGTAGTGGTGACATTCAAATACACACTCTACCCTCTTTTCCCACTCTAAATATGTCTCCGAGTCCGATTTTCCATGGAACGATGGAATATTCATCTTAATGCTACCATGTTCCCATCTTCCCTATTCCCATCATGTCTACCCCGTACGGCTTCTCTTCTACATCTCCCAAATCCTCTACCTCTTCCATTCCTACCCCAATTCTTATTTTGGCTCTCCTCATCCATTCCCAAATCATACTCTTCCTCTTCTTCTTTCCTACCCCAATCTTTCGGCTTCGATTTATCTCCACTAGTACTAACTTCAAGCCTTTCCAACAGCTCGTGTAATGGCTCCAACTCTACCTTCATCATCCTACTAAAATGCCCAAACAGCGCCTCCATTTGAACTTTAGACAACCCCGGGTTCGAACTATCTCCTACCTCCCTCTCCATTTAAATTTTAGATTTGTACATGCAAGAAAACGTTAGTAAAAAACAAAATATTCCTCACCCAAATGCTCATGGTCCAAAAAAAGTTCGCTCGTCTCTCCTCTCTTATTTTTTTGCTCACAACAAATACTCACTAGTCACTCCAAAGAAAATTCACTCTCACTCAAGTAATTTCACTCAAATTTAATAGTATTCTCGAAAGTGTGTTCAAGCTTTGTATTTGTATGTCAAACAATCAAGTTCAACTTGTGAACAATTGTGATCGACTCACTTAGACTGCGTAGACAAGCAATTTGAAGGTAAATATTTTTTTTTTGACTGTGTGAAGCACTTGTATATGACTCACAAAAAAGAATAGAACAAAACACCAAAAAGAAATAATGGTGAATTTTAAGAATTTTTGTATTTTTTTTTACTCTAAGACTGAGTAAAACTCGAAAATAACAACAAAAAATTTCACCAAAATTTCAGAAACTGAAGAAGAACGATATACCAAAAAAAAATGATATGAAAAAAAACGAAAGGATGACAGATCTGATAATAGAACGAGATAATAACGTGATAAACTTACTTGAATTCAATGAACCTAAGCTCTGATACAAAATGATATGAATCCACATGCGTAAGAAAAGCAAACACGATTAAATATGAATCGCGCACTGAATTCAATAACGAACAAGGATTTAGTTGTTGTCCCGATCTTTTGAATAAAATATGGTTTGTGATATTCACTTCTAAATTATAAAACTTAGCAACAAATATTCACGATAAAACAATCGAGAAACAGACAAACCTTCAAAGTACTTGTCTTTGACAATCCGTATGAAATCAATCGACAAACGCCAAAAGAATGAATCTTGATAAGTTTGATTTTTGATGAAAACAAAGCAAAGATTTGCAAAAGTTTTGAGAGAAAATCTCAAAAAGTTTGTATAAAACTCAATAATATCTGAATAATGTCAAAATTTCGTCCATAATATGTTTACTTATCCAAAAGATAACAATATCTAGTTGCCAAAATAATTAAAACTCTAAAGAAGGAATAAATTCTCGCCCAAACGTAAAGGACACGGACCCCGTGTAGAGGTCCGGAAGGGGTTCTGTGTAGGCACTGGAATTCTCCATCTCGGATATATCGGACACGGACCCCATGTACAGGTCCGTGCTCGGGTCCGTGTACACACCGGATTTTTTCATTCTCGATTGTAGTGGACACAGACCCCGTTTATAGGCCCATGCTGGGGTCCGTGTAGCCTCGGTCCATCAAAAGAGACTTCAATACTGTTCATTTGGCCTCCAAACGTACTCCCATGCATCACGACCCCTTCTTGCTTGCTCATGACTCATTGTAGTGCCTCCTTGAACTTCTTCAGTCTTCCTCTCGTGATTGGTCCCTCCGGCAACTCCAAAGGATCCCATGCTTTCCTTGGCGCTCGACTACCCGTGTTTGCATCACTTATCCAACCTCTCATGTAATGGCTCCAACTCGGTCCTCATCATCCTACTAAAATGACCGAACAACGCCTCCATTTGAACCTTAGACAACCCTTTGTTCGAAATATCTCCTACCTCCCTCTCCATTTATTTTTGGAATTGTACCTGCAAGAAAATGTTAGTAGAAATAATAGATATCCCTCACCCAAATGCTCACGGTCACTCCAAAGAAAATTCACTCCTCTCTCCTCTCTTTTTTTTTTTTTTTTGCTCACAACACGTACTCACCAGTCACTCCAAAGAAGTAACGCTCGTATTCAAGTGTTTTCACTCGAATTTGATAGGTCTCTCGAAAGTGTACTCAAGCTTTGTATTTTTATTAATCAAACAATCAATTTCAACTTGTGAACAAATGTGATCGACTCACTTGGACTGCGTAGACAAGCCATTTGAAATTTTTTTTTTTACTGTGAGAGACAATTGAATATGACTCTCCAAAGGAAATAGAACAAAATACAAAAAAAAATAATGGTGAATTTTTGGAATTTTTGTATTTTTTTGTAAATTTTTTTTTGTAAGGTTGAGTAAAAACTCGAAAATCCCAACAAAAAAATTCACCAAAATTCCAGAAAAACAAATTACTAAATTTCTAGAATCACAGGTTTCTACTTAAATTATAATTCACACAAGTGTAGATTGTCTGCAAGTAATATATTTCGTAAGTACGAGATCGATCCACAGAGAGGTTATTTTAAGTTTAAATTTATTAATTTATAAATTACCAAATGCAAGAATGAAGTTTACAAATTATAAATTTTGTCAAGGCTCGAGGATTTATTCTTGGTTTATGTAATATTGTTTAACTAAAAGTAAAAAAAAAAAAAAGGAAACCACCATAAATAATGGTTCCAAGAAAATTAAATATTTAAACACACACCTAATATAATATAGTTCCCACTATAGAAAATAACGAATTCACCGATATTTTATATATGGTACCTATGATTATATATATAACTATATAAATATATAATTGCATAAAGTAAATGTTAAATTATCATTTAGAACAACTGGCAGAGCCACGCTATTGCCTACATGAAATATATGATTTAATAAGTTAGTTGCGGGAAAATAAAAGTTAGTTGCAGAAAGTAAAAGTTAGTTGCGATAAAATAAATGTTAAAAAGTTAGTTGCGATAAAATAAATGTTAGATGCGGAAAGTAAAAGTTAGTTGAGATAAAGTAAATGTTAGATTGTTAGATGTTAGTATTAAATCATAATATTTCATTTAGAACAACCGGCAGAGCCACTCTACTTTTGATCAACGCTAAAAACATCACTCATAATTGGGAAAATGAAAATTATATTGGAACTTAGAACTTTTATACACGCTCACACTGTAACGACCCATTACAGGCCAGTGGACCGCCCATACGGCCCACTGCCCCGATCGACCCAAGGCTATCCCGATCTTGGGGTCCCTCAAAGGGGCCTTTTCTCTCACGGGCTTTCCATAGGCGTCGTACGGGTTACTCATAGAACTCTCCAGCCCATGCACAGGAGCTTGTGCCTTCCCAGACTCGAACCTGAGATCACATGGATATATAGATACTCAGCACAAGTCTGGTACCAATTGAGCCTTTTATTGTAACGACCCATTAAAGGCCCAGTGGACCGCCAATGGGTCGTTACACACACTATATTTTACAATGAGATAGAATGATTCTCAAGCTAGCACAAGGCCTCTATTTATATGTCAAATGAGAGAAATGGTCAAAAATTTTATTAATGCTATGTAGTTGTAATAGTAGTCTTTGTCTTCTCCAACTTAAATTCCATGTCCCTTCTTCAATGCTTTGTTCCACGACTTTAATCACCGAATTTGACTCTACTCAAAACAGCAAACATGTGGGGAATTGTCTCTGGATGAATTTGGCTACTTGGTTCACCTCATTTGGTTAAATATTGAAATAATTATGATTTTTTACTATATGTTGGTCATGGTGAAAGTAAATTTGTCCTTCTTTTGATATTTTCACAATTTGATCATCTTAATGGACTTTTTAGACAATCATGTCTTCTGCAAAGTTGTAGATAATTTCTCAAGATTTCCAAACATGTTTGAATTACCTCCATTTGAATTTTTTAGCTTGAGTTATCATTATTTTATCAACACATAGAAAACCTGAAAATAAAATATATTTAGTAAGACATTTAAATATAAACAAACAATACTAAAATAACATAATTTTATAATTTTAATGAAACTTAAATTTTAAAATATAGGTTTTAACATATAATAAATTATTAATTTTAAGTTTTATCACAGGTTCACGAAAAAGACGAAGAACGATTGAACGACACAGATCTGACAAACAAACGAAAGGATAATTGCAGATCTGAAAATATAAAAACAAGATACTTACTTGAATTCAATGAACCTAAAGCTCTGATACCAAATGATATAAATCTACGTACATAAGAATAGCAAACACAACTAATTTTAGAATCGCGCCCTCAATTCAATAACGAACAAGGATTGTTGTTGTGTCCCGATCTTTTGATTCAAATATGACGTGATTTTCACCCCTAAACTACGTGGTTTAGTAACAAAGAATCACAATTAAACAGTCGACACTCGAACGAAACTTCAAAAGAACTCGTCTTTGACAATACATGCAAGAACTATTGACAAACGCCATAAAGTATAAACTTTAATAAGTTTGATTTTGAACAAAGCAAAAGCCTTGAAAAGTTTGACAGAAAAACACAAAAGTTTGATAAACTATCAATAATAATCTGAAAAGTGGTAAAATTTCGTCCATAATGTCTTTACATATCAAAATGATATTAATATCTAGTTGCCAAAATAATTAAAACTCTAATCTAGGAAATTTAGAATTTTCCCGCAACTGTAAAATTTCTGGCAAAATTTTATTTTTGGGGCGCAAGTGTAGCGCTCAGGTGGTAGTTTATATCCGCCCGGGCGCGATGCTCTCAGGATTCTTCAACATTTATTGCTTGTATAATGCTCCTATGACTCCCAAACTCACTCTCATGCCTCATGAACCATTCTGCACTTTGCTCCTCGCTCATAATCCCTTCTTGACTGCTCATGATTCTCTGTAGTGCCTCCTTGAATTTCTTTAGACTTCCTGATATGAATCTGGCCGGGAGTGGCGTACAAATGATTGGATGGAGATTTAGGAAGCGTCGTTGTTTCGGACATCCTAGCTCAATGATGATGAAACAAGCATATTCAAGCAATTGGTGGAGTGCCACGATGAATGCCATGCGCCCGGGCGGGATATAGGTCCATTATCTTCAAAGAATGAAAAAGTCAGAGTCTACACGGACCCGAGCACGGACCTGTACACGAGGTCCATGTCCATTACACTCAAGAATGAAAAAATCAGAGCCTACACGGACCCGAGCACGGACGTGTACAAGGGGTACGTGTCCTATATACTCGAGGACGAGAAATACAGTGACTACACAAACCCCATTCCGGACCTCTACATGGGGTCTGTGTCCATTACACTCGAGAATGAAAAATCAGAGCCTACACGAACCCAAGCACGGACCTGTACACGGGGTCTATGTCCTATACACTCGAGGACGAGAAATACAGTGACTACACGAACCCCATTCCGGACCTCTACACGGGGTCCGTGTCCCCTCACAGATTTGGTGCAGAGTTTTCCTATTTTAGAGTCCTATTTGTTTAGGTAATTAGATTTGATATCTTTTAGATTTTATACACAATATATGGACGAAAATCAATAATTGTAAACACTTCGTTTTGAATTAATTTTGAGTTTTATCATATTTGTAAGTTTTTCTCTCAATTTCAAAGCTTGGCTTTGTATACACATTCTTGTGTGCCTCAAATCAAACATTTCAAAGTTTAACACTTTGTGACGTTTGTCGATTGTTCTTCACTCGGATTGTCAAAGACGAGTTCTTTGAAAGTTCGCTTGAATTTTGATTGTTTATCTTCGTTAATATTTGTTGCTAAATTATTTGTAATTTAGAGGTGAATACTACACACTTACTTGTTCAAAAAGATCGGGACAACACAACCGTTTCTTTGTTTCATTGAATTGAGGGCGTGACTCCGTTTTTGAGCACGTTTGCTTTTCGTGGTTCGAAAGATCGCATCATTTGATATCAGAGCCATGCTCTTGACTGGTCGTGTGGGTGCATGTTCCTAAAAGTGCCCTAGAGTGCGGGTTAACGAAGGACTTGGAACAAGGATGTATAGTCTAAAAGGGTCGGGAGTTCCTGGAAGTGCCCTGGAGTGCGGGTTAACGAAGGAGTTGGCACGAGGGGTCGGGAGTTCCATGAAGTGCCCTGGAGTGCGGGTTAACGAAGGAGTTGGCACGAGGACGTGCAGTCTAAAGGGGTCGGGAATGATGTGTCCCACATCTGTTAGAAAGAGTTGTCTTGGGTAAAATATCTATGAATTCACTATCCTCCTCTCATGAGCTAGCTTTCGAGGTGGAGTTAGGTGGATTCATATCATGTAGAGGTCCAGAATGGAGTCCGTGTATTCACTGTATTTCTCGTCCTCGAGTGTATAGGACACGGACCCCTTGTACAGGTCTGTGCTCGGGTCCGTGTAGGCTCTGATTTCTTCATTCTCGAGTGTAATGGAGACGGACCCCATGTACAGGTCCATGCTCGGGTCCGTGTAGACTCTGATTTTTTCATTCTTTGAAGATAATGGACCTGTATCCCGCCCGAGCGCATGGTATTCATTGTTGAACTCCACCAGTTGCTTGAATATGCTTGTTTCATCATCATTGAGCTTGGATGTCCGAAACAACGACGCTTCCTAAATCTCCATCCAATCATTTGTACGCCACGCCCGGCCAGATTCATATCTTACCCCCTTCTTCAAAAAGATTTGTCCTCAAATCTTGTCTACCTACACAAAAACGAAGCAAGTTAGTAATAACAAGAGTTATATTGTCAACATGCTTACCTTTAACATCAAGTTTGTAGACGTTATCATTTACTCGCCCCATTAGCACTGGAAATCCCAAATTCACGGTCTCTTTCCCTATGTATTCATACATTGTTATGTACGATAAATAATAAATGATACAAAATGACATTAATAAAATCTCATTAAGCATCACGAAAATTAAATTCCTCCCCTTCTTAGACCTAGTTAACAGTACGAATATCTTCACACAATTGTTCGACCATAGTTCACTAGGAATAAGAATTATCCCATGCCATGTATAAGAATTTAGCCTAGAAGCTATTTTTCTATATGCTATGCATGATTCACAACTCCACTCAACATACTGCTTCATATGTAACCAACACATATAGTCATGAAATATGTCAATTAACAAGCCACTACAATACGTCTCACCACCACGTAATTCATGCTATGAATATAAAATGTCAAATTCATTCTTTTTAAACATATACTCATCATAAACAAAATAATTATCATGTCCAACCATGCACCTTTCAACAACATCACCAAACAAATAGAATTCATGCAAAAAGGACACACTAAATGTACTATTCATTTAATCATTTAACTCATCACATGAATTTATGTCTAATGCATATGGACTTTTGTAGCAAACAAATCCCATCAACTTAGTAAATCGTGAGACATAGAAATTCATAGTAGGTACATGTAATTCATCCATGGTCTCAAATTCATAACAATCAAAGAATAAGGATAAATTTACATCCGACCCCTTAACCACCACATTTGCAACATGTTATCCAAGTTTTGAAAAACGATACATCAAAGAATTAAGATAAGGACGGAAGTCATACCTCATGGTTGTTGCCAACGTTGCGTTGGCAACTAACCTTACCTCACCCTGATTACTTCCAACATAATGTTGATCAACACATGGCCTTCCTCCACCATCAGGTCTTGCTCGCCTCCTTATCATGACATCTTCATGATCCTGCAAGAGTGAAATAACAATGCTCAGGATTGAACCGACGATATCATCACAGTGATAATAAACCTCTTTGTACAAAGGTACTATAAGGGGTTTATACAAAAGTGAATAACTCTCAACCTCACTCTTTTGGGCCTTCAAATTAGTTTTATTTTCTTTTTCTTTGGCCTCTATTTTTTTTCTTTTTCTTTCATCTCATTTTTATTTTCAATGGCCATCTCACTCTTTTGTTCACTATTTATTTCGGTCATTTTAAATTCTTTTTCACTCACTTCATGAATAAATTTCAATTGATTATCCAAAGGATTTGGATTCAATTGAACCAATGAAACATTTTGTTTTTCAAGAAGTTGACGTACAATAGTTCCTCCTTGATTACTCTTCTCCTCCATAGTACACAAAATAGGCACTTCTCCCCCACCTAATGATTCATCTTCCACAGTACATCGTTTAACTTCATTCGACTCACCAACTAGTGGGATACCATCATCAACAACCCTAGCCTCAACTTCATATTCAAGTTCAACTACAACATCAACCTCAATTTGAGATTCAATCACAACGGACGAATCCACCATCTGCTCATCACGTTTACATTGGCTAATATCATGCCCAACTTCTAAACACCAACAACATATAATATCAAAAGTACTAGAGTTTGAGTTTTTAAATGTACCTTGATATTCATATTTGCTATCCTCACGTTCACTACTTCTGCCCACACTTCTATTCACCTCACATCGCCTATCAGCATCATGATAAACGTGCAACGCTCTATTCCCTCCAAATCTACTACTTCGCCTATTCTCGTCATCATGCCGATCATAGCTCTCTTCTTCCTCGTACCTCCTATACCTTTCACGTAAGTGCTTAAACTCCTTCTCCCATATTCTATCCAACCCTCCTAACATTGTCTGAAATTGACGATCGTCAATCATTATACCTGCAAGACAAGGTTAGTATAAAACAATAAAAGAATAAAGTTTCCTCACCACAAATTCTCACTAGTCTCTCCAATGAAAATTCGCTCGACTCTTTTTTTTGTCCTCACTACAAATTCCTCGCACGTCACTCCAAGAAATAAACGCTCGCCCTCAAGTATTTCACTCGACTTTGGGAATTCTGTCGTATGGTATGCTTTTGGCTCTGTAGCTTGTGTGCATCAAACTCACAAGTTCAAATTTCACGACAATTGCAAACTGACTTACACAGACTGCATAAAACAAGAAATTTGAATTTTATTTTTTTGATTGTGAGAGTAACTTGAATATGACTCACAATAGAGATAAGAACAAGATTCAATGCAAAATAATAGCACAAAATTTTTATATATATATATTTTTTAATTGTGAGAGACTTGAATATAGCTCTCACAAGAAAATAGAACAAAATAGCCAAACCAATTTATGGGAATTTTTCGAAATTTTTGTATTTTTTTTGGATTGCACAAGGAAGGGTTGTGCAACTCGAAAAAAAAAAAAGAAAAAAAATCACAAAATCTCGAGAATCAAAGACTCAAGAAAGACGAAGAACGAAAGGATAAAACAGATCTGATAACAAACGAAGGATAAACACAGATATGAAAATAAAAAGGATAAACTTACTTGAATCAAAGGGAACCAAAAGATCTGATACCAAATGATGTGATCCTTCGAACCACGAAAAGCAATCGCGCTCAAAAACGGAGTCACGCGCTCGATTCGATGAATCAAAGAAACGGTTGTGTTGTCCGAATCTTTTTGAACAAGTATGTGTGTAATATTCACCTCTAAATTACAAAGAATTTAGCAACAAATATTAACGATGATAAACAATCGAAATTCAAGCGAACCTTCAAAGAACTCGTCTTTGACAATCCGAGTGATAAACAATCGACAAACGCCACAAAGTGTTAAACTTTGATAAGTTTGATTTGAGGAACACACACAATGTATACAAAGCCAAGCTTTGAAATTGAAAGAAAAACTCACAAATATGATAAAACTAAAAATTAATTCAAAAAGAAGTGTTTACAATTATTAATTTTCGTCCATATATTATGTATAAAATCTAAAAGATATCAAATCTAATTACATATACAAATAGAACTCTAAAATAGGGAAAATATGTACCGAATCTGCGAGGGGACACGGACCCCGTGTAGAGGTCCGGAATGGGGTCCGTGTAGTCACTGTATTTCTCGTCCTCAAGTGTATAGTACACGGACCCCGTGTACAGGTCCGTTCTCGGGTCTGTGTAGGCTCTGATTTATTCATTCTCGAGTGTAATGGACACGGACCTCGGGTACAGATCCGTGCTTGGGTCCGTGTAGACTCTGACTTTTTCATTCTTTGAAGATGATGGACCTGTATCCCGCCCGGGCGCATGGTATTCATTTTTGAACTCCACCAGTTGCTTGAATATGCTTGTTTCATCATCATTGAGCTTGGATGTCCAAAACAACAACGCTTCTTAAATATCCATCCATTCATTTGTACGCCACGCCCGGCCAGATTCATATCACTTCCCCTCGTGACTGGTCCCTCCGGCAACTCTAAAGGATCCCATGCTTTCCTTGGAGCTTGACCACCCGTGTTCGCATCATCTAGTCTCCCACACTGCTAAGTGAGTGTGCGACTTCATATGAGGACCTCTTTCTCTTTTGCCCACTCTCCGTTCACACGGTTCTCAAAGCTGAAAAGGAATGGTGGACAGCAGGTACCACGAGCCCTCTGTCCCACACATTTATCCAGAAGCAAGTGTAGTTCACCGGTTCCACCGAATGCTCCTATCTATCAGCAAAGATTGTATGAGTGTGCAGTTATGCTTCGGATGCTTCGCCATAGAATAGATCGACCAAGTTCCCGTTCTTTTCCGATGCACTCGCTTTATATGTCCGACACCCAAGGAAGGACGCGGCGGGAAGGAAGCAGCCCTAGCCTCTGTCCGGCCGATCATTCTGCTGGCATCTCGCATTCACGACTTCTTTTGACTGCCGCTAGGGGATGTAGTTGTAGATAGGTTAGTCTTAGTGGGTCGTTGGCTCCACCTGTTATCTCCTTCTACGACATGCTGTTGTCGTCACCAAATTTCATATGTCACTCAATCATCTCTGCCTCGCTTCGTGTCAGCACCTCTAAAAAAAAGGACGACTTCATTCAGTGACCCTGCGATCGCCCTCTGAACGATAAGAATAAGGTAATGCTTGAAGATAAGTTTTGTACTCTATTAATTTCTCAGACTCCCTAGTCGGGTGGGCACCGGCCGGTCTTTCGACCAGATCCCCTTAAAATCGTACGTGTGGGTCTCCCCGCATGCGGCTCACGCCATTCGAGATGGCCCAACCCGGCATTCATTCGCAAATCCTGTAGTGAAATTGAGACTACTCAACCTCAAAAGCTAATTCGCGTGTAGGCAGCGCTGTCTGTTGTACCGTTGACTCTATCTATTCATAGAATTTGCTTTATTGCATTTTTTATTTATATATAAGCTCGCTCCCTCTTTTTCGAAGAATTCATGCACTTCTCTTTACTCCATAAGGCCTTCTCGAATAGGGAAAAGCCTTCCGTTTCTGTCAAATGATCTAGCCTCCCCTGGCGCTTCCATCGTCCGGTCTCCATTTCCTCCCTATGCTACGCGGCGTTTTCGCCACACGGTCTTTGCCAGTAGTGCCATCCTCCCCGCTGGCTGTATGGGCGGGTTGTCCCTCGCTGCTGCGTTCTATTAGGCTATTGATTACAGGAAAAAATGTAGTTGAATGGAATAGCACGCGGGTTACACGTGCCACTGTGCCAAGATGTGAGGTGCAGGCGGTGATGATCACCTCGGGGTATGCGCTAGCGCCCTTAACAGGCACTCCATAACCCGCCAACGCTCGTGAAACCCGGGTCGGTCCTCCATTCATCCGATCGGAGGTATGGATGACGAGGCCACCTTCACAACCTTCTCCTTTCTGTCCCTATGTAAGATAGGGCGGTTCACTTGAGTTGCTCAACCGCCCCTTAGCCCAGTTCCCATGACGCACTGCAGAACCTGCACTGTGCCTGGGGACCAAGCAGGGCATAGCTAGTGGCATAGGAGCTGACTCGACATCGGCGGCTTCGTGCCGCACTGGAGTGATCCAATATGTGGTTCCGCGCGTTCCACCACTTCTCCGTTCATTTCCAATACTAATCGTGAAACACCATGAGCAGCAGGATGTTGTGGTCCAAAATTCAAAGTGAAATTTTTGATTTGCCTGTTCCTAGTCATCATTGGAAAAAGGCAGAAATAAGAAATAGATTATTTCCTAAGAGCTTGTCCAGTACTACCAGAACCAAAAATGCATCTCCTCTGCCCGTGCGAGAGACTTCTATGCCAGCCGGAAATAACGGCTCTGTTATGAAAGAAAGCGGCAGACAAACTCATTCATGCTAGGCGTCCAAACAGCCTACTACGCCCAATCCGCATCCCAGGCACACTTGCTACATCCATTAATGCTTCATACCACTTCATCCTACCAACTATAACTGATAGAAATCCGTTCTATAACAATTCAAGACAACAAAATAAGAAAGATCGAAAGAAAAGAAAAGCTTTAGCTTTGGGAAAGTCACGGGCGAGTTACGCTTTTATCCTGCCTCAGCTTTGCGGATGGGACGAGGGCGAGAGCTGAGCACGCACACTCTATGATTTTCCCCAGCTTTCCCTCTAGTAAAAGATTAGCTCGTACCCCCTCAGGAAGTTTTGGGGCATGAGTTAAGCATATAGTTGATTGCTCTTTCTTTCGATGTTGCATTGATACTTTTTTGGAGTCTCTATCTGTAGGTGTGCAAAACAAGAAGAGAGCCACTGCTCTTCAGGGCGGTGAGGTGGACAATTCCTTACTCCAGCTTCGGAGGAGCATCTTTGCACGAATCAAAACTAACTCCTCAGTCAGCTGACCTTCGATTTTGGAGATTAGAGCAGAAGGACTCCGTAACGACGGAGAAGGGTTTCGCTTCGAATCCAAACGATTTCTTGTCTTCTCTTAAGATATTTCTAGTTAGGACTTGATCAAGGTCTGTCGAGCCTCCGAAACATAAAGTTAAAGTAACAAGACCAGAACCTTGTTTGGACTATAAATATTAATAATAATAATAATTAGTAAACAGCAAGCAAAGAGATAACTATCACAAGCTGCAAAACTAAGTTGTGGCGTCGCCTAGGCATAATGTAAAGAGTCTGGTGAATAAAAAGTTGATGTTATTACATTACGTGGTCTTGTCTTCAAGCTGAAAGCCAGGAAAGTAGCTCATTGCTTCTTGCTTTTGAGCCTCTGCCTCCTTCGCAGTCAAAACTCTCCTCTCCAGTCGGGCCAGAAGCCTCCTTTCCTTCAACAGCAGTTAGGCCTTTTTTCTAATCTAACTACCCTTTTACCAAGAGTGAAAGAAAAGGCAAATCGCCTCGTATCCTTATTATATTCTAAAATAGTTTCTTCTATCAACATTGTTTGGTAAAGTCCCGTGAGATCCCTAAAATGCGATTGAATCTAATATATGCAACTCGAAAGGTCCAACCCTAAGCCGCTTCCTCCACTACCTTAGTCCCAACATTGAGTCACAAGCGCTGGAGAACTGTCTACTGATCTGGTCTTTCACTTCAACTTTCGATAGACTTTTCTGTGTGGGAAAGAAAAATTCCTTGAAGTAGAAGCTAATTCCTGTTCCTATGGTGGCTTCTTCTATGCACTCCCTTTACTGCCTTTCCCTCTTTCATCATTTCAAAGCTATATGAGAAGCAAAAAAGTTCATTCAGTTTGGTTACTTAGTGAATAAAGAAGTTTATTACTTTTGCACCTGCACCTATATTAAAAGAGAAATGAATAAAGCCTACTTACTTGAGGTGCTAAGAACCTTGATTTTAAAGGCACTGACTTCTCCCCCGGATGACTAGCTCCTTCTTATTTGCTTAAGATGACTCCGGGACAAAATGAATTTCTCTAGAGGCATACTAACGGGAGTGAATTCTTTCAGACTAGCTTGCTTTGATCGGTAGGACTCTGTATCTGCCTAAGGGCCTATTCGCGAAGTCCTCCCCTCAATAGTTCATCTAAAAAGCTTGTTCTCAGAAAAATTGATTCCCAATACCATCCCCGATTCTTGAATTGTAAAGTCATGCCTGGACTCCAAGTTTCCATTGATGAGATCTCGTCAGTCCCTGATCTCCTCCGGTGGACTGACTTTACTTGGAACTCTGGCTTTGGTCGACATGAATTGGTGCCTCAGCTTTGTTTTTTTTATTAAAGAGGATTGGGTTCTTCAGTTCTAGCTAGTGAGTCGATTATATGGCTCAAGAGCCTTTTTTGTGATTATGGAGTTCTATTAAGCAGGAAAAAATATGTTTATACATCTAGCTGTCATTGAAAAAGTGAAAGAGATTCGACTGTGGGAAAATGGAACAAGTTTTACGATCCTTAAAGGAAGCAAGTCAAATAAGGATTGGCAGGCAAAGATAGACGATTGAATTCACGGAGGAAGGGAAAAGCGCTAGTAAACTCCTCCCCTTGATGTACTTTCGCCAGAAGCCTAGCGCTTTAAGCATAAAAATAGACGATCTTTTGTCTTGACTATCACCCTGCGTGACTTAGTTTAAGAGCTGAGATATATAGAAATCCTATTCTTTATTCTTTCACTTTGCCCAAGAAACCTAAAAAGAGCTCTTTCTTCGCCCGGGAAGAAGATCAGGTCTCTATACGAAAGGTTGTTACAACGAAAGGTAGACCTCTATTTATTATAAAGAGATAGGTGGTTGGTGTCCGGCCGGAGTGACCTTAGGGGACGTAGCGCCAAAGATGCCAACTGGGTCTTAACCTCAAAGAAGCGCCTATTTGCCCCACAAGCTCGAGACTTGTTAACAATTCTTCCTAACTTAGATAAAGCGATGGATAATAGCCTACTAGGAGAACGATTGGCAAGGTTGCCCAGATAACTGCCTCTGTCTCCCCTTCCATAGAAGGGACGTCATCCTTCTTTTCGTCAAGTAGCTAGACTTAACCCGATCTAGAGTAAGAACAATAAAGGCAAGATTAGTTAGAGCTTCGTAGAGTACTTACTACAAGTTTCCATCGATCAGCCAACCGTTTCCTTCCCCTGGGTTAGGAAGTCCCTAAGAAGTAGTGTTTTCCTCTTTCGTTTTAGAAGCATGGTGCTTACAGTTTGAAGGGGAGAGAAAGTGCTTTCAATACATGGCACAATAATTGAGTCAAGAAATTAGGTCTTTTAAAATAGATACCTAACCTTATAGTTTTCTTCCTTAGTGAGTCTTTTATCAACCCCAAGGTAAGGGGACTGAGTGGCCTACTAGTCGTCCTTCAGGTCATGTTGGCTGGCATAATAGCTCCGACAGCCCCATTTGTCAGCTAAAGTTCTATCACCCTAAGGCCTAATCCTTCTGCCTATCCTTCAGTCCGTCTATTATTCGAAATGAGAAAGACCCTCACGGAACACATTACTTTCATCATCTCTCTCTTCTTCCCTTGAACTTCATTACGGGAGAGAATAGATGGAAATCAAAGTCAAGAAATTGCCCAGGTTAAACGATCCAAGCGAAGAAACTGCAATCCAAGAAAAGAGAAATCTGCTGCATGAGTTTAAAAGGCTATAGTAAAGAAAAAGAAAAGGGCCCTGACACCACCCACTTATTACACTTCAAATCCTCAAGGGAAAGAGAAATAATCAGAGACTGCGCTCACCGAAGAAAGACGCAGACACATTCACCACTCAAGGAGCCCCAGCAGTAAAAAAGAGAAAATTATTAGGGTGAAGCCTTAGTTGTCATTGCTGGTAGAGAAAAGGCTTTTAGTGGGCCAGTGAACGGTGAATCTTAAGAGATTGAAGATTGAGAAAGTTGTTCTCGATACACCTACTCGGTCATCAAACTCATTTACAACTAGATCTACTAGAAATAACAGATGTATAAGGAACGTAGTAACTCGATCCCGTTCTATTACTTTCCACCCCTTCTTCTGACTCGATCCACTATGTAGCTACAGGTTTGCCTATTGACCCGTTGGTGCAAAAGAGTAATACCCACATACTATTATCATGAGTATGTTTAACCCCACTAATGCCACCGGTCTCCTTAACTACCTGGTCAGGAATAGGAGAAAAAAGAAGTATAGAAACTAGCACAGAGCTCGATGATCTACAGATGAAAACAGTAAAGTTACTCCGCTCCTTTGACAAGCAAGAACAGCCGCTTTCTTCTGGGATTTAATGTCCGTTAAACAAGGAAGGCATCTCGGAATAAAACAAATAATTTCCCTCTTCATAGGACTCATACCCGCTTGGTAGGGATGAAAGGGCTGACGATGAGAACAAGATACAGTGAAGACCGGCCATGAACTTAGCCAAAATGGTACCCATTATTATTTCACTTTTTTTACCCAGCGTAGAAAACTAATAAGCAACCTGACGCAATCTGGCTTGAAATCCTCCATTTGCTGAATTCCTGTCACTAGCCGAGCTTGCTTCTTTGAGGGCTCAAGTGAGCATTTTACAGGATGAGCTTGCCTCAGTAAGTCTGATTCACTCCCCCATTAATCCTTACTTTATTTATTTCATTTCTATTTGGTTTGGAAGTGACTTTATCGAGGTCATATTAAAAGAGAACCATTTTCTTTGTGTAAATCAGAAAGAAAATGACGAGTCTGAAAGGCATCGCCAATCTCAGAGGGACATTCATCACTACCTAGGATGTAGGATGACTTGGTAATCACTATTCCATCCTCTTCCCTTTATCCCCAAGAATAGTCATGATTCAACACCATTTTTATTATAGGATGCCACTATGAAATTGAATGATGCGAACACGGGTGGTCAAGCTCCAAGGAAAGCGTGGGATCCTTTAGAGTTGTCGGAGGGACCAATCACGAGAGGACGGCTAAAGAAATTCAAAGAGGCACTACAAGGCCTTATGAGCAATAAAGAACGACTTACAAGCAAGGTGCAGAGTGCTGAAGGGTTCGTGATGCATGGGAGTAAGTTTGGGAGTCATAAGAACACCATGCAAGTGATGAACGAAGAAAACATCCAGAATGACCCGCGCCCGAGGGCAAAATACTACCGCCCGAGCGCCAAACGTACTGACCAAGAGGTGATTTCCAGAACACTCGGCGCTCGAGCGGTCATTTTCTACCGCCCGAGCGCGAATAGCCAGAAGACCTAGCGCTCGAGCGGTCAAATTCTGCCGCCCGAGCGCGACTGCTGCGAGAAGAAAATCTAGTTTCCTTGTTAAGAATCCTAATTATCTTGGTAACTTGATTTTGAGTATCTTTTAGATTTGTAAACAATATTATGGACGAAAATTAGAACATTATGGGGATTATTATTAAGTTTATCAAGGTTTTTGAGTTTTCTCTCAACTTTTCAAGGCTTTAGCTTTGTTTTCAAAAATCAAACTTATCAAAGTTTTAACTTTGTGGCGTGTGTCGATCGTGTCTTGCGCGGATTGTCAAAGACGAGTTCTTTGAAGGTTCGATTAAGTTTCGATTGTTTTTTTTGTGATTGTTTATTACTAAACCGCGTCGTTTAGGGGTGAATATCACGTAATTGCTTGAATCAAAAGATCGGGACATCGTAACAATGATCCTTGTTCGTTATAGAATTGAGGATGCGATTCATATTTAATCGCGTTTGCTTTTAATCGTACAAGGATTCATATCATTTGGTATCAGAGCTTAGGTCCATTGAATTCAAGTAAGTTTATCACGTTATTATCTCGTCTATTATTAGATCTGTTATCCTTTCGTTCTTTTTTCAGATCTATATTTTTAGTATATCGTTCTTCGTCAGTTTTTGAAATTTTTGGTGATTTTTTTGGTTAGGATTTTCGAGTAAGTACTCAGAAAAAAAAAAAAAAAAAAAAAAGATTACCAAAAATCCGAAAATTTACCATTATTTCCTTTTTGTATTTTGTTCTATTCTTTTTTGTGAGTCATATACAAGTGCCTCACACAGTAAAAAAAATATAATATTTACCTTCAAATTGCTTGTCTCCGCAGTCCAAGTGAGTCGATCACATTTTTTCACAAGTTGTACTTGATTGTTTGATATACAAAGCTTGAGAACACTTTCGAGAGCACTATCAAATTCGAGTGAAAACATTTGAGTGCGAGTGTTATTTCTTTGGAGTGACGGTGAGTATTTGTTGTAAAAAAAAAAAAAAAAAAACTAGAGAGGAGTGACGAGCGACTTTTCTTTGGAGTGACCGTGAGGACTTGGGTGAGAAATATTTTGTTTTCTACTAACGTTTTCTTGCAGGTACAAATATGAAATTAAATGGAGAAGGAAGTAGGAGATAGTTCGAACCCGGGGTTGTCTAAGGTTCAAATGGAAGCGTTGTTTGGGCATTTTAGTAGGATGATGAGGGTCGAGTTGGAGCCATTGCACGAGAGGATGAGTAGGCTTGAAGTTAGTACTAGTGGAGATAAATCTAAGCCTAAAAATATGGGTAGAGGAGAAGAAGAGGAAGATTATGATTTGGGAGGAGATGAGGAGAGCCAAAATGAAAATTGGGGTAGGAATGGAAGAGGTAGAGGATTTGGTAGAGGTAGAAGAGAAGCCACACGGGGTAGATACAATGACGGGAATAGGGAGGATGCTAATATGGGTAGTATTAAGATGAAGATTCCTTCGTTCCATGGGAAATCTGACCCGGAGGCATACTTAGAATGGGAAAAGAGGGTAGAGTTTGTGTTTGAATGTCACCACTACTCCGAACAAAAGAAGGTTAGGTTGGCGGTGGTGGAATTTCTAGACTATGCTCTCATTTGGTGGGATCAATTAGTGACCACTAGGAGGAGGTATAATGAGAGACCCATTGAAACTTGGGATGAGATGAAGAGGGTCATGAGGAAGAGGTTTGTGCCCAANGGCCGCACCAATCAAACCGGGGGTTCATCATCTTCTTGGCGACCAAATGTGGCAAAACGTGATCAAACCCACGGTAAAGACCAAACAAGAGGCGCCTAAACAAGGAGTGCAAGGTAAATCTGAAACTCCTTCTAATCGATCTAGAGAAGTTAAATGCTTTAAGTGTCAAGGGTTAGGTCATATTGCTAGTGAATGTCCTAATAAAAGGGTAATGATTTTAATTGACTATGGTGAGTATGAATCTCATAGTGAGGATGATGATGATGATGAGATGCCTGCATTAGAGGATCCTGACGAGGGTTATGAGGCGGTTGTAGGTGAAGCACGAGTGACTAGGCGAATTATGAGTGCCCAAGTCAAGGAGGAGGAGATTAACCAACGAGAGAACTTTTTCCATACTAGGTGTTTTGTAAATCAAAAAGTTTGCAATCTCATCATAGATGCGGGGAGTTGTACTAATGTAGTAAGTGTTGAGATGGTAGAAAAATTGGGTTTACCTACATTAAAGCATCATCAACCATATAGACTTCAATGGTTGAATGATTGTGCGGAGGTGAAGGTTACAAAACAAGTGCTAGTTCCTTTTGCTATTGGGAAGTATGTGGATGAGATCTTGTGTGATGTGGTACCCATGCATGCATGTCATATCTTGTTGGGTAGACCTTGGCAATATGATCGGCGGGTGACACATGATGGATTCAAGAATAGGTACTCCTTTGAATTGAAGAAAAAAACCATTGTATTACTTCCTTTGTTCCCAAAGCAAGTGTCGGAGAACCATTTAAAAAAAAAAAGATGAGGCCGAAAAAAAGAGTGAACTAAAAAGTGAGATGGCCTTTGAGAATAAAAATGAAATGACTGAAAAAAAGAGTGATCAAAAGAGTGAGACGGCCATACAAAAGAAAAATGAGAGGAAAGAGGCCAAAAAGAAATCATATATGGCCCAAAAAAGTAAATTGAAGAAAATGATGCACACACATAAACCACTTGTGTTCATTCTTTACAAAGAGATCATCTTTAACACAAGTGATATAGCCGGGACCCTTCCGAGCATTGTTGTTTCACTTTTGCAGGAATTTGATGATATATTTCCGGAAGAACTACCTCAAGGGCTACCACCATTGAGGGGTATTGTGCACCAAATGGATTTTGTACCCGAGAGCGCATTGCCAAACCGTCCAGCATATAGGGAGCAATCCGGAGGAGACTAAGGAGCTTCAACGGCAGGTAAGTGAGTTGTTAGATAAGGATTTTGTGCGTGAGTCCATATCTCCTTGTGCTGTGCCTGTGCTATTAGTTCCTAAGAAAGATGGCTCATGGCGTATGTGTGTGGATTGTAGGGCAATCAATAACATAACCATTAAGTATAGACATCCCATTCCTAGACTAGATGATATGTTAGATGAATTGCATGGTGCATGTGTCTTTAGTAAAATTGATTTGAAGAGTGGTTATCACCAAATAAGAATGAGAGAAAGTGATGAGAGGAAAACTGCTTTTAAAACCAAATACGGGTTATATGAGTGGATGGTCATGCCTTTTGGCTTAACTAACGCTCCTAGCACCTTTATGATGTTAATGAATCATGTTTTGCGTGCACACATAGGAAAGTTTGCTGTTGTTTATTTTGATGATATCCTAGTGTATAGCAAAAACTTGGATGAGCATGTTAATCACTTGAGACTTGTACTAATCACACTAAGGGCTGAGAATTTATATGCTAACTTAAAGAAATGTGATTTTTGTACGAGCAAACTTGTCTTTCTGGGTTTTGTGGTAAGTTCACAGGGTATACAAGTTGATGAAGACAAGGTAAGTGCCATTCGAGATTGGCCAACGCCTACTACTGTTGGTCAAGTTCGAAGTTTTCATGGTCTTGCAAGCTTCTATAGGAGGTTTGTAAAAGATTTTAGCACACTGGCAGCACCAATGACGGCGGTGATCAAGAAGAACGTTCCATTCCATTGGGGCGAGGAGCAAGAGAAGTCTTTTAATCTTATTAAGCAAAAGTTAATTAATGCTCCTTTACTTGTTTTACCTGATTTTGCTAATACCTTTGAAATTGAATGTGATGCTTCAGGTGTAGGTATTGGTGGAGTCTTGATGCAAGGAGGTCGACCGGTGGCATACTTTAGCGAGAAACTCAATGGAGCCGCCCTGAACTATCCCACGTATGATAAGGAGTTCTACGCACTTGTGAGGACTCTAGAGACGTGGCAGCACTACTTGAGACCTAAGGAGTTTGTGATTCATACGGATCATGAATCCCTAAAGCACCTTAAGGGGCAACAAAAGCTGAACAAGCGGCATGCCAAGTGGGTGGCATTCATAGAGACATTCCCCTATATAATCAAGTACAAACAAGGTAAGGAGAATGTAGTGGCCGACGCACTATCACGGAGGTACGTACTAATCTCTACCTTAGAATCTAAAATTTTGGGGTTTGAGCATGTGAAAGAGTTGTATGTGCTGGATGAGGATTTTAAGAGTGTGTTTGAAACTTGTATGCATGGACCACATGAAAAATTCTATTTGCATCATGGTTTCTTATTTAGAGAAGATAGGTTGTGCATTCCTAAATCTTCAGTTCGTGAATTACTTGTTAGGGAGGCACATGGGGGTGGCTTGATGGGGCATTTTGGTGTGGCTAAAACTTTAAGTGCATTGCATGAACATTTCTATTGGCCACATATGAAACGTGATGTTGAGCGTGTTTGTGAAAAGTGCATAACTTGTAGACAAGCTAAGTCTAGGACACAACCACATGGATTGTATACACCACTTCCCGTCCCTAGTGAACCTTGGGTTGATATTTCTATGGACTTTGTTTTGGGGTTGCCTAGGACAAAGAAGGGGAGGGATTCTATATTTGTTGTTGTGGATAGATTTTCTAAAATGGCACATTTTATTGCTTGTCATAAAACTGATGATGCATCTAACATTGCGGATTTGTTTTTTAGAGAAGTCGTTAGGTTGCATGGCATGCCTAGGACTATTGTTTCTGATCGTGATGTTAAATTCTTAAGTTACTTTTTGAAAACATTGTGGGCTAAACTTGGCACAAAATTGTTGTTTTCTACTACGTGTCATCCTCAAACGGATGGACAAACTGAGGTTGTTAATAGAACGTTAGGAACACTTTTGCGTGCTATTCTTAAAAAGAACTTAAAGAATTGAGAAGAATTCTTACCATTTGTTGAGTTTGCTTATAATCGTTGCGTGCATTCTACTACCAATTATTCGCCGTTTGAACTTGTTTATGGTTTTGATCCTTTGACTCCGTTGGATTTGATGTCTTTACCTGTGAGTGAAAGGTTAAACATGGATGGCAAGAAGAAAGCTGAATTTGTTAGGAGTTTGCATGAAAAGGCCAAGGCCAACATTGAGAAGAAGAATGAGCAATACACCAAGCAAGCCAACAAGGGTGAGAAAAAAGTGGTGTTTGAAAAGGGTGATTGGGTAGAGGAGAAGTAGAGGAAGATTATGATTTGGGAGGAGATGAGGAGAGCCAAAATGAAAATTGGGGTAGGAATGGAAGAGGTAGAGGATTTGGTAGAGGAGGGAGAGAAGCCACACGAGGTAGATACAATAACGGGAATAGGGAGGATGGTAATATGGGTAGTATTAATATGAAGATTCCTTCGTTCCATGGGAAATCTGACCCGGAGGCATACTTAGAATGGGAAAAGAGGGTAGAGTTCATGTTTGAATGTCACCACTACTCCGAATAAAAGAAGGTTAGGTTGGCGGTGGTCGAATTTCTAGACTATTGTAAGGCCCGAGATTATGATTATTATAATCTAAAATGATTTGTGGATAAATGGATGTGATTATAGAAGGATCGCTCCGAGACACGACTTGAGGTAGCGTGCGATATCGAATGTGTGAGGGCAGTGCCATTCGCGCACATGCGCGACTGGATGCGCACACATGCGCGAGGTGTCCAGCAGTCCAAAGATATAGAACAGAGTTCCTCGAGCACATGCGCGGAGTGAGGGCGCGCACATGCGCGAAAATGATCAGTAGCCAAAGTTCAGAACAGTCTTGTGGCGCAATGCGCGAAGCTAGTACGCGCATATGCGCGAGATGCTGAACAGCCAAGTGCCGAGACCAGTAGGTCTCGCGCATATGCGCTGGTAGAGAACGCGCATATGCGCGAGACGTGTTGCGCAAAGAACAAGCTACTTTCCTGGACATGCATGATATATATATATATATATATATATATATGAAAGTTTCATTCCTTCATTCCACCGAGAAGAAATCTAGAGAAGCTCCGGGGGAAGTGTGAAAAAAATCCTTACGCTTTTTTATTTCGATCCGTCCGTCAGATTTTGAATCTGACTTTAGTACTGAGTTCCTATCGACGCATGCTACAACTTGACGTAAGTTTTGCTACATTTTGATATGTTTTGAAATTATGATATTGTCAAAATTGAATATGAATCATATATGGTGTTTCTGATATAGTAAACATCGTATAATTGAAGTCAGATCAAAGAAAAAACTGTTTATGTAATTGTTATGATTTTTGGAGTTGATTTGATTGAGATTCGATATCAGATTTGTATTATCGTTGAGATTATGAGTTATACCGATATCTATTATGAGTTCTTGCATTATATCTGTGATGTTGAGATTGACGGGATTATTGAGATTGTATTATTAGGCCGTCGAAACATCAATAGATTGATATTGATCAGATTCAATAATGATTGAGATTGTATCGTTGATATTAATCAGATTGGGTTTTGATTTGAGCATTGATCAGAACGTGTCTTGAATTGAGTTGTACAGTGACACAGTATATTCAGTATTGATTTGAGAATGTATATTGATATTGTGCCTAGTCGATATTGTCATTGCCAGATTGAGTATGGACAGATTTGAAATAGAGACTTCGACTTCGTCAAACGAAGAAGACAAAGGTAGAAATTTATGTTGATGCGGGATTGCACAACTTGAGTCCGATTAACTTGAGTTTCCCAAAATCACATACTTTAATTTATTTCATTGATATTTGCAATTAAATGAGATTGATATCTTTGATTTATTGATTTATGTATTGAGTCATAAGCGGATATGCCTAAGTGTGAATGAGTAATCTTGTGACAGTAGTACTGGATAGTGATGGAATCGTCACTGGCACATTGCACACTGTCACAGGATAGGATATTGGTGGAAATGCCAAAGTCTGTGACGGATAGGTCAAGACACCGGATGTTTTGTCATATCAAAGTGGGTAGAATTGGAGTTCCTTTTATTACTGATGTTCGATATGGAAAGGGCCAAAGTCCGTGAATAAGAACATACCACCACCCCGATCGGGAGTGTAGGTGGGTGTATGTTCTTATTCCGATCGGGATCCCTAGATTAGGACGAGTCGAGTTAGAGTCTATGAGTCACTGAGGGTGATTCAAAGTTTGCGTTGATTCATGTGTCGGATTTGATACATGTTATATTCAGAGTTTATATTGATTCATGTTTCTGATTGTGACACATGCTATGAATGTTTATTTCAAGTTTTATAACTGTTTATATGAAATGCATGTATACATGATTTATACTGGGAATGTAATTCTCACCGGAGTTATCCGGCTGTTGTCTTGTTTGTATGTGTGCTTGACAACAGGTGGGACAAGATCAGGAACAGGAATAGGATGAGAGAGTATAGTTAGCGTGGAGATCCGAGCCCAGAAGCAGAGTAGGATTCAGCCCTTGATGTATAGATGCTGAACATAGTGGAGATAGATATCTGTAGTACATATGTTGTACTTTTATACTGATATGTATATTACCTAGATTACATTACGTTTCCGCATTCATAATTTAAAAAGAAAAATTTTTTTAGTCCCACTTTTCTTAATTGTTATTTGACGTTAATAATGATTAAGACATGGATTAGCGTCCGGGTCCCCACAACTATGCTCTCATTTGGTGGGATCAATTAGTGACCACTAGGAGGAGGTATAATGAGAGACCCATTGAATCTTGGGATGAGATGAAGAGGGTCATGAGGAAGAGGTTTGTGCCCAACCACTACAATAAGGAGATGTTTAAGAGGCTACAAACTTTGAGGCAAGGGGTAAGGAGTGTTGAGGACTGCTATAAGCAGATGGAGGTAGTCATGATTAGGACAAATATTGAGGAAGATAGTGAGGCGACGATGGCTCGTTTTCTTTGTGGTTTGAAGAGGGAGATTCAAGATCAAGTGGAGCTTCGACTCTACTTGGATCTAGATGAAATGGTGCAAATGGCCATAAAAGTAGAGCAACAACTCAAGAGGCGTGGAGTTGGCCGCACCAATCAAACCGGGGGTTCATCATCTTCTTGGCGACCAAATGTGGCAAAACGTGATGAAAATAAGGTAGTGATCAAACCTAAGGTTGAGACCAAACAAGAGGCGCCTAAACAAGAAGTGCAAGGTAAATCTGAAACTCCTTCTAATCAATCTAGAGATGTTAAATGTTTTAGGTGTCAAGGGTTAGGTCATATTTCTAGTGAATGTCCTAATAAAAGGGTAATGATTTTAAATGACTATGGTGAGTATGAATCTGTGGGGACCCGGACGCTAATCATATTCTTAATCGTCATTGGGACAAATTAATCAATTATAATAAACAGGGTCTAAATTTTTTTTTTTTTTGTTAAATATAATATCAAATGCGGAACGTAATGGAATCACTCGACTATACATATCAGTATAAAAGTAAAGTACAAGTCTTGTACTATATACAATCATTTACAAACTAAGGTTCAATCACTAAATATCAAGTGTTCAACCCAATCTCAGATCAAGTCCGTGGTCTCCACTCTAATCACGATCTCTCTCTTCATCTCCTCGACCCTGAACCTGTCCCACCTGTTGTCATGCACACATACAAACACGACAACAGCCGGATACTCCGGTGAGAATAAATCCCAGTATAAATCAACGAAACATGCAATCATATAATTAATATAAAGCGTGAAGTAGATATCAGATATATATCAACATTTGAAACTTAAGTACTATCAAACTATCAATCATACTCGTGACTCCACGACTCAGACTAGACTCAATCCTAGTCTAGGGATCCCGGTTTCCAGACGATGGTATTCCTATATCGACCAACAGTAATAGAATAAACTCCGATTCTATCCACGTCGATATAACCAAACATCCAGTGTCTTGACCTATCCGTCACAGACTGTGGCACTATCGCCAATACACTATCTTGTGACATCGTGCAGTGTAACCGTGGCGATCCCGCCACTATCAGGTACTTCTGTCACAAGATCACTCGTCTAAACACATGCTCTCTATACATCAATAGAACAAGCATATCAAATCAAATCAATGCAAATAATAACAAATAGTATGTGATTTAGGGAAACACAAGTATATCCTACTTGTGTCGATCTCCCAGTACCACATTGACTTATACCTTCCGTTTGTCGTCTCGGTCTGAAGCAATATCAGTTCTGAACTCAGGACTGTCTTTGTAAATCTGAAACGGTATATCGAGAATCATAATATCAATATTCCATTCTCAATTCAACACTGAATCTGATTATTCTGAATTTAATTCAAATCATCGACATAACGGCACAAACTCAATATCCCCGTAAATACCATATCAACAGATAACGGTTACAATCTATAGTCAATATCCAAAACAATCTGTAATCCAACCATAATCCAAATATGTCCAATACCAATCAATATAATCTTAAAAATCATAACAAATCCGTAATCAATCTTTTTCTTAATCTGACTTCGATTCTACGATGTCTAACATGTCAAGAACATCATATATGAATCCTATTCAATTCTGACAATAGCATAATTTCAAATCATATCAAAACGTAGTAAAACTTACGTCCCGTTGTATCCTACGTCGATAGGAACACAATACCGAAGTCGGATTCAAAATCGGACGGACGGATTAAACTTCAAATTTCTAAAAAAAAGGCGTAAGGATTTTCTTTACCACTATTTCGACTTTTGCTGGTCTAAGGGAAGGAATGAAGACGTTTTTCTATATATATATCTCTATTGCATGTCAAAGTTCGGGTGGCTCGCTCTTGGTGCAGCACGTCTCGCGCATATGCGCGACCAGCACCGGCGCATATGCGCGAGACCTACTGGTCTCGGCGTCAACCAAATTGACTACTCGCGCATATGCGCGCCCTAATCCCGCGCATATGCGCGACATTCTCTGGAATGAAATCTTAGCTACTGGGCACCTCGCGCATATGCGCGCCAACTCTTGGCGCATATGCGCCACATTCTCTGGACTCGGTCATCATCAAGACATCTCCTCGCGCATATGCGCGAGGTCCTCTGTCCTCGCGATAAGCCTCTCGCGCATGTGCGCGCCTCTTCTCGCACATGTACGCGTAAAACACTACCCGACATTCTTGTACATGCATTGCTATTCCATTTTCAATTTGCTGCCTTTTAAATCAGCTCTCAACTTGATCTGACTATCATCACATCAATGTATCGATAATTATTCTCAGATTACCGTAATAAAATCTCAGGCATTACAATTCTCCCCCTCTACGACACGATTTCGTCCTCGAAATCTTAAGCAAATAAATCATATGCAATAAACAGGAATAATAGCAATTGAAGTAAGACTCACATTAGTGAAATAATGCTGGGAATTCCTGTCTCATGTCTGATTCAGTCTCCCAGGTAGCTTCTTCAGTGCCATGACGGCTCCACTGAACTTTCACCAGAGGAATAGTTTTCGTTCTGAGCTGCTTTTCCTTACGATCGATAATCTGGATCGGTTTTTCGACATAACTCAGGGTCTCATCCAGCTCGGCCTCGTCTGGCTGAATAACGTGAGAATCATCAGGGAGATATTTCCGCAACATGGATACATGAAAAACATCATGTATCCCCGATAATGAAGGCGGTAAGGCGAGTCGATAGACACGATCTCCTATCTTCTCGAGAATCTCATAAGGACCAACATATCGTGGAGACAGTTTCCCTTTCTTGCCAAATCTGACAACACCCTTGAAAGGAGAAATCTTCAGGAATACTCGATCTCCTGTCTCAAATACCAACGGTCGTCGTCTGATGTTGGCATATTTGGCTTGTCTGTCCTGAGCTGCCTTCATCTTTTTCTGAATCAGCTTTACTTTATCTGTCATATCTCTGATCATGTCAGGTCCAATCTCAGGAAATTCAGAGATATCATCCCAATACAGCGGGGATCGACATTTCTTTCCGTACAACGCTTCGAATGGTGCCATCTCAATGCTCGTTTGATAGCTATTATTGTACGAAAATTCACAAAGAGGCAATGCATCTTGCCAATTAGTGCTAAAATCAAGCACTACAGCTCTCAACATATCTTCCAATGTTTGAATCGTCCGTTCTGACTGTCCGTCAGTCTGTGGATGATATGCGGTACTAAGATGTAACTTTGTACCGAGAGCTTGCTGCAAACTCTGCCAGAAGTGTGAAGTAAACCGAGGGTCACGGTCTGAAACAATCGACTTCGGCACTCCGTGCAATCTAACCACTTCCTTGACATAAATATCGGCCATCTGGTCATATCTGTACGTCATCTTGTATGGAATAAAACATGCAGATTTGGTTAATCGATCAATCACGACCCAAATCGCATCACAACCTCGAGAAGATCTTGGTAACTGTGTCACAAAATCCATGGAAATGTGGTCCCATTTCCATTCAGGAATAGACAAACTCTGTAACAGTCCCCCAGGTTTCTTTCTTTCAGCTTTCACCTGCTGACAATTCAGACACTTGGCTACAAATTCAGTCACATCAGATTTCATCTGTTTCAACCAATACTGTGTCTTCAAATCATTGTACATTTTCCTGCCACCCGGATGAATGCTAAAACGACTGTTGTGCGCTTCTGCCAGTATTCGCTGTCTCAACTCCGAAACATTTGGCACAACAATACGATTATTCACATACAAAATACTGTTTCGAACCTGATATTCCGATTGATGTCCAGCTCTGACCATAGCAATCGAATTCTGTATATTCGGATCAACTTTTTGTGCTTCTTTGATTTGTAATATCAGTTCTGGTTCGGCCTGAATAGCATATAATTTCAGAGGCTGACGATCTGTTTCAAAGGCTAATCCAGACAAATAACAATCTTCTATCAAATTCGAGAAACCAATCGTCGACAAGGTTAAAGAACATACCTTTTGACTCAGTGCATCTGCTGCTGCATTGGATTTTCCAGGATAGTATTTGATTTCACAATCAAAATCTTTCAATGAATCGAGCCATCTTCGCTATCTCATATTTAACTCTGACTGTGAAAATAGATACTTCAAGCTTTTATGATCAGAATAAATCTCAAATTTCTCACCGTACAGGTAGTGTCGCCAAATGTTCAATGCAAATACAATGGCTGCCAATTCAAGATCATGAATTGGATAACGGGTCTCGTGTGGCTTCAACTGTCTTGAAGCATAGGCGATAACATGCCCTCGCTGAATCAGGATACAACCCAATCCTCGGTGAGATGCATCACGATAAACCACAAAATCACCAGTACCTGACGGGATAGTCAACACCGGAGCACTGGTCAATCTCTTCTTTAACTCAACAAAACTGGACTCACAGTCTTCAGACCATATAAATGGAGCATTCTTCTGAGTCAGCTGCGTAATAGGTCTAGCAATACTGGAGAAATCTTTAATAAATCGTCGATAATATCCTGCCAGACCCATAAAACTGCGAATCTCGGGTACAGAAGTCGGTCTCGGCCAAGAAATCACTGCCTCAACCTTACTGGGATCAACCGATATACCGTCTCCGGATATAATATGCCCCAGAAATACAACCTGTCTTAACCAGAATTCACATTTCGACAGTTTAGCATATAATTTCTCAGCCCTCAATATTTTCAATACAGTTCTCAGATGATCAGCATGCTCAATCATATTTTTCGAATAAATCAAGATATCGTCAATAAGAATGATTACAAAATCATCCAGATATCTTTGAAAGATACGGTTCATCAATCCCATGAATACAGCCGGTGCATTCGTCAAACCAAATGGCATGAAAATAAACTCATAATGTCCATACCTGGTTCTGAATGCTGTCTTCGAGATATCATAATCCCTGACTCTCAGCTGATGGTATCCAGATCTCAAATCGATCTTGGAATATACCGAAGAACCCTGCAACTGATCAAACAAATCATCAATACGAGGCAAGGGATACTTATTCTTTACCGTTGCTTTGTTCAGTTACCGGTAGTCGATACAGAGTCTCATAGAACCGTCTTTCTTCCTCACAAATAATACTGGAGCACCCCAAGGAGATACACTCGGTCTGATGTAACCCTTGGCCAGTAAATCCTCTAACTGTTCTTTCAACCCTTTCAACTCAATCGGTGCCATTCTGTACGGAGCCCTCGAAATCGGAACTGTACCTGGCATCAACTCAATGCTGAAATCTATCTCTCGAATCGGAGGCAATCCAGGAATCTCATCTGGAAAGACATCAGCAAACTCGCAAAACACTGGCAAATCCGCCAATGATGGACTCGATTTCAGTAAATCAACTGAATAGACAAGGAATCCCTCCGCTCCTTTCTGCAACAATCGAGTCATAGACAATACGGATATCAAAGGAATTCTAGCTCTAGATCCCTTACCGTAAAATTTCCACTCTTCAGCCAGGTCAGGTCTGAATCTCACAATCTTGTGGAAACAATCAACAGTGGCTCTGTACTTGGTTAACATATCGATACCGATAATACAATCAAAATCAGAAATCCCAAGCACAATACAATCTAACTCAATCTTATGCCCATCATACTGTAGCATACAACGTTTCACAGATTTCACTGATATCAAACCTGTCCCCAACGGAGAAGAGACAGACACTACAGCAGATAATGACTCAATAGGCAATGAATGACTCAGTGCAAATCGCTCCGAAATAAAAGTATGCGAGGCACCAGTATCAATCAATACATATGCAGGATAACCATAAATAAAACAGTTACCTGCAACCACATCGCCTGGTGCGTCCTGAGCCTGCTCCTCAGTCAAAGCGAACACTCTGGCCTGCTGTCTAGGAGGCTGGCTAACTGTCTGGCTTCTTCCTGGCCTCGGCTGTGACTGGGATGGTGCTGGCTGAAAGGAGTGGACTGCAGCTGGTCGTCTACCAGTCTGAGCTACTGATCCAGATGACTCGGCACCCTGGGATCTCTGAGCATCTCTCTGGGGACAAACTCGAGCAAAATGTCCCTGCTGTCTTCAAATACGGCAACTGCCAAACACTCCTCGGCACTGCTCTGTGGAATGCTTCCCTCCACAAGTGCTACAGTAGGGTCCTATATAACTCTGACCCTGACCGGTCTGCCTCGAGCCACTCGAACTGGAAGAGCTACTTCCAGATTTCTTGAATTGCTTCCCCCTAGCTCTCAGGAAGTCTTTCTTTCCACTACCACTGCCGCTCTCAAATCGGGGAGGGGGTTGCTGTGGTCCCGGTGCTGAAGGCACGAACGAAGCTCTTTTCTGTCTCATCAGACCGGTTTCGGCTCCTTTAGCTCGGTTCAATGCATCAGTAAAATTGTTTGGCCTCCCGGTATTCACCAAGGTAAAGATTTCAGGATTCAGGCCATTGATGAACTGGTCTGCAACGGCCTCATCGTGTTCAGCCACGTGGGGAGCAAACCGCAACAGTGAAGAGAATTTCGCCACATATTCCTCAATATTCAGCTGGCCCTGTCTCAAATTGGCAAATTCCGCTCCCTTGTCCTTCCTGTACGACACTGGAAAGAACCTCTGATAAAATTCAGTTCTAAACACAGTCCAGGTAATAGCCGTACCTCGATGTTCCAATACCTTCTTTGTTGTAATCCACCAGTTCTTTGCAACATCGTGTAACTGGTGTCCTATCAGTTTCACTCTCCGCTCATCAGTGTAGTCCAGGGACTCAAACAGCATTTCAATATCGTCCAACCAACTCTCACAATTCACGGAAGTCTCAGTACCCTTCAAAGTCGGCGGATGGAATGACTGAAATCTCTTTAACAATGTCTCCATTGGCGTTGCTGTCACGTCCATTGGAGGATTTGAAGTGCTACCCTGTTCTGGTATTCTTCGAGGAGGCATATCTGATTAACAAAAGGATTAGTAACCCCAACCAACCATTCTGTTTCAGTCCTCCTCCGATCATCTTACTGCTGATCTAGAATCGGTGCTGCTTTGTTCTCAATAGACATATTACCATATCAAATCAGATAATTCAAGTAACATGTATTAAAGCAGTAAGACATGGTAGCAATCAGAGGCAGGAAAGAAAACTCAATCTACCCCGCTCACTTCTTCTTCTATCTCAATCTAAAGGATCTATCGCTCTGATACCACCTGTTGTGGGGACCCGGACGCTAATCATATTCTTAATCGTCATTAGGACAAATTAATCAATTATAATAAACAGGGTCTAAATTTTTTTTTTTTGTTAAATATAATATCAAATGCGGAACGTAATGGAATCACTCGACTATACATATCAGTATAAAAGTAAAGTACAAGTCTTGTACTATATACAATCATTTACAAACTAAGGTTCAATCACTAAATATCAAGTGTTCAACCCAATCTCAGATCAAGTCCGTGGTCTCCACTCTAATCACGATCTCTCTCTTCATCTCCTCGACCCTGAACCTGTCCCACCTGTTGTCATGCACACTTACAAACACGACAACAGCCGGATACTCCGGTGAGAATAAATCCCAGTATAAATCAACGAAACATGCAATCATATAATTAATATAAAGCGTGAAGTAGATATCAGATATATATCAACATCTGAAACTTAAGTACTATCAAACTATCAATCATACTCGTGACTCCACGACTCAGACTAGACTCAATCCTAGTCTAGGGATCCCGGTTTCCAGACGATGGTATTCCTATATCGACCAACAGTAATAGAAGAAACTCCGATTCTATCCACGTCGATATAACCAAACATCCAGTGTCTTGACCTATCCGTCACAGACTGTGGCACTATCGCCAATACACTATCTTGTGACATCGTGCAATGTNCTAACTTAAAGAAATGTGATTTTTGTACAAGCAAACTTGTCTTTCTTGGTTTTGTGGTAAGCTCACATGGTATACAAGTGGATGAAGACAAGGTCAGTGCCATTCGAGATTGGCCAACGCCTACTATTGGTTCTCAAGTTCGAAGTTTTCATGGTCTGGCAAGCTTCTATAGGAGGTTTGTAAAAGATTTTAGCACACTGGCAGCACCAATGACGGCGGTGATCAAGAAGAACGTCTCATTCCATTGGGGAGAGGAGCAAGAGAAGTATTTTAATCTTATTAAGCAAAAGTTAATTAATGCTCCTTTACTTGTTTTACCTGATTTTGCTAATACCTTTGAAATTGAATGTGTATCTTCAGGTGTAGGTATTGGTGGAGTCTTGAGGCAAGGAGGTCGACCGGTGGCGTACTTTAGCGAGAAACTAAATGGAGCCGCCTTGAACTATCCCACGTATGATAAGGAGTTCTACGCTCTTGTGAGGACTCTAGAGACGTGACAGCACTACTTAAGGCCTAAGGAGTTTGTGATTCATACGGATCATGAATCCTTAAAGCACCTTAAAGGGCAACAAAAGCTGAACAAGCGGCATGCTATGTGGGTGGCATTCATTGAAACGTTCTCATACATCATCAAGTACAAACAAGGTAAGGAAAATGTAGTGGCCGACGCACTATCACGGAGGTACGTACTAATTTCTACCTTGGAGTCTAAAATTTTGGGGTTTGAGCATGTGACAGAATTATATGTACTAGATGAGGATTTTAAGGAAGTATTTGAAACTTGTATGCATGGTCCACATGAAAAATTCTATTTGCATAATGGTTTCTTGTTTAGAGAAGATAGGTTGTACATCCCTAAATCATCCATTCGTGAATTACTTGTTAGGGAGGCACATGGGGGTGGTTTGATGGGACACTTTGGTGTGGCAAAAACCTTGAATGCTTTGCATGAACATTTTTATTGGCCACATATGAAGAGTGATGTTGAGCGAGTTTGTGAGAAGTGCATAACTTGTAGGCAAGCTAAGTCTAGGACACAACCACATGGATTGTATACATCACTTCCTTTTCCTAGTGAACCTTGGATTGACATTTCTATGGACTTTGTTTTGGGGTTGCCTAGGACTAAGGGGGAGGGATTCGATATTTATTGTTGTTGATAGATTTTCTAAGATGGTACATTTTATTGCTTGTCACAAAACTGATGATGCCTCTCACATTGCGGATTTGTTTTTTAGAGAAGTCGTTAGGTAGCATGGCATGCCTAGGACTATTTTTTCTGACCGTGATGTTAAGTTTTTGAGTTACTTTTGGAAAACGTTGTGGGCTAAACTTGGCACAAAATTGTTGTTTTCTACTACATGTCATCCTCAAACGGATTGTCGATTGTTTGTTGCTAAGTTTTTATAACTTAGAGGTGACTATCACAGCACTATACTTGATTCAAAAGATCGGGACAACACATCGATCCTTGCTCGTTATTGAATAGAGGGCGCGATTCGATTTTAATCGTGTTTGCTATTTATTTATAAGAGGATTCGTATCACATTGACTATATTGTAAGGTGATTATAGAGGAATATTACTGGAATCCTCCAAAGCAGCTAGATTTTATTTTGCCTGGCTTGAACTGAAAAGGGGACTTCACTAGTTTCTCAGTTTAAAAAGAAGAAGTAGGGGCTACTTCCTTCCTTAGGTGCACCCCCTCAGAGGTGAGTGCCTAATGAAACCACTGCAATACATTGGTTTTTATTCCCACTTCAAATCCCAGAAGCCAGAGAGGAAGAAGTCGGATGGAAAGAGGCTTCCATCCCTTTTTACGAAAACTCCTATATACAACATGTAATGGAGGAGTACTCGTCTTTCTTTTGATCCAGGGCTACTAACCCAAGCACAGGATAGAAAAAGCAATAATGTCATTGATATGTAGAACAGGACTCTATCTTTATTTTCGTCCTATTTATTAATAAGTTCTTTAAAAGATCTATCGGACTATGGAGTGAATGATTTGATCAATGAATATTCGATCATCAATATGAAATCAATTCAAATCATTTCTTCGATTTTTCATATACAAAAACCTATATTCGCGCCATTATATATCATTTGATATAGTATTCAACAGATACGTTTATCCTTCATCCTTTCTGAAGTTTCGATGGAACGATTCCTCTACCAACGCAGTCAACCCCATTTGATAAAACAGCTTCCATTGAGTCTCTGCACCTATCCTCTTTTTCGCTCACTGAACCCTTGTTTTGAGAAAACAGGATTTGGCTCCGGATTGCCCATTTTTATTAATATGAATTCCGAGGTTTCTCTGAAAGTCTTCACTTAGTAGGTTTCCATACCAAGGCTCAACCCAATTAAGTGCGTAGCGTCTACCGATTTCGCCATATCCCCCTACCTTTTGTTTTGAGATTAGGATCTGATTATTATATCATTTTCTATCTCGAAAAATTATTTTCTTTCTTACCTATAGGAAACCCGTATTTGATCAAATCCAATTTTATTTTATCATTTATGTATCGACAATTCAATATAGATTGATATATACCCCATATATTGTTAAAGTAAGTGCACGTCGAGCCAAGTGTTGGCCGAGTGTTCACAATGAAACTCTATGTATAAACAGTTTTTATTTTAATAATATTTGAAATTATTGTTTTGGCACTTTTTTATCTGTATACCCATGCTAGTTGCATAGATAAAGTCCTTGAATATACAAATAGTAGAAAGAATATGAGATTCTCATATGATGAGTATCATGAAACTCATATTTTGAATACTGTAAATTCTAAACAGTTCCTAGTTGATTCAGCCGCCGCTAAGAAGGATATAGGCCGCTCGAGTTCAAGACTAGTATCTGCGATGTGAGTACCATGTTTCATTTGTAGGGGACATTGTGATGTCCAAGCATGCAGATAGGTGCTCCTGGTAGAGTGCACTGAACAACCCTCCATATAGGACTTTCCAAGTGGTTCTAAGTTATCGAGTGGAAACGTCTTAGTTTATAGTTGTACACCATTAGTCCTTATGACCCGGGACAACATTGAGACTCTAGGTGCTAGCATTGCACTTTGACTTGTTTACCGACTCTCATGGGGTCATCAGGTGGCAAGGCTGGGTGTTTTGTCGAACCATATAGGAGTTGATGCATTGTAGTCGAGGATTCACCACTTACCTTCGGGTATGGATATCCTATGTGTATGTAGTATAAAATCTCTGATCAGAGTATGGTGGTAATTATGAAAGGGGTTTCATAGATTACACCATCGATGCGACTACGACATGACACATATTATCTATTCATTGACAACTCTCGATATACCAATGATTGTCGAATCGGTCGGGATATATGAGATGAAAGGACCGTACTGTACGCAAACCATAATTGAATGGTTATTGCAGGCACTATCATTTGATACCTAGGGAATCATGTAAGCGATGCTGCTAGGCATTTAACAAGATTCGTTGGGTACTATCAGACTTGAGTTCTGACGTTCTTGTTATCAAGGAGTTGATAATTAAGAATGAAGTAATTGGGGTATGCTCGTATAAGGACATGTTTAGTCTGAATCACATGGAGATGTGAACCCACGACTAGTTGTATCAATGAACCATTGAGGGCCACACAAGTACTAGCTTTCTAGATCTCGTTGAGAAGTAAAATAGTTCAATGTGTTGAAGGGCTTATAAAAGAGTTTATAAGCATAAGGAAAAATAGAAGTATGACTTCTATGAGGGAAATGTGACTTTTAATTATTGGAAGTGTTCATAAATTAAAAGTTGGTCAAATAAATAATGTATTTGAAAATTGTGATTTTCATAAACATTATTATGGACTAAATTAAATTAATTCAATTGTTAAATTAGTTAAACACTAGTGGGCCTAGTAGAGTCCAAAAAATAAAGTAATTCAAGTGTTGAATTAATTAAATAACATTGGGTCTTGTAGAGCCCAATTGGAATAATTATTTAACTAGTGGGCTTGAGTAAATTCAAGTAAGATTTAATTGGTCTCAAATTTGTTTGGGACATTTAAATAAAAGTTCATGGGCTTTGTAATTATTACAAGCACAAATAATTTGCATGCTTGGGAGGTGAAAGGTTGGAGATAACTTTTTCAATAAACGAGGCATGACATGCACATGCTACTTTTCACTTTTTCACACACCAAGAAAATTTCCTCCCTCTCTCCACACCCACCCCTTTTGGCCGAAATTTTCAAGCTAATTCCCTTCAAAAAATTTTGTTCTTCAATTTTTGAGGAAACAAAATACTTTTCAAAGAAAAATAACTTACATTTTTCTAGTGCAAGTGAAAGGTGGTTTTAGCTAGTTGGTGGTGGGCTTGATATTGAGCAAGGTGTGCTCTTGGAAGCTTGAAGATTTGTCTTGCCATTCAAGAGCTTAGTTGTATATCAAATAAGTTGGAGCCAACATGAATCTTTTAATATTGATAGGTATATTTCTAAACACACTATGAATGTCATTTTCGTGTTTTCGTATTTGCTACACACTTAGTGGGTGCTCAGTTTTTCATTTTCTCGTTGAAACAATTTTTAAACTTCCGTTGCGCAACCGGGCACCGTAAGCGATCCCTTTTCATATATATGTTTCTCTTCCTGNTTGGGGGCTTTACCAAGACTAACTAACCTAAAAAGCCGGAAGTGATCTTAGTGTTAGAGTAGGTGCTCGTCGAGCCAAGTGTTAACCGAGTCTTCACAATGAAACTCTATGTATAAATAATCTTTATTTTAATAATATTTGAAATTATTGTTTTGGTACTTCTTTATCTGTATACCCATGCTAGTTGCATAGATAAAGTCCTTAAATATACAAATAGTAGAAAGAATATGAGATTCTCATATGATGAGTATCATGAAACTCATATTTTGAATATTGTAAATTCTAAACAGTTCCTAGTCGATTCAGCCGCCGCTAAGAAGGATATAGGCCGCTCAGTTCGATACTAGTATCTGCGATGTGAGTACCATGTTTCATTTGTAGGGGCCATTGTGATGTCCAAGCATGCAGATAGGTGCTCCTGATAGAGTGCACTGAACAACCCTCCATATAGGACTTTCCAAGTGGTTCTCAGTTATCGAGTGGAAACGTCTTAGTTTATGGTTGTACACCATTAGTCCTTATGACCCGGGACAACATTGAAACTCTATGTGCTAGCATTGCACTTTGACTTGTTTACCGACTCTCATGGGGTCATCAGGTGGCAAGGTTGGGTGTTTTATCGAAACATATAGGAGTCGATGCATTGTATTCGGGGATTCACCACTTACCTTCGGGTATAGATATCTTATGTGTATGTAGTATAAAATCTCTGATCAGAGTATGATGGTAATTATGAAAGGGGTTTCATAGATTACACCATCGATGCGACTACGACATGACACGTAGTATCAATTCATTGACAACTCTCGATATACCAATGGTTGTCGAATCGGTCGGGATATATGAGATGAAGGGACCGTACTGTACGCTAACTATAATTGAATGGTTCTTGCAGGCACTATCATTTGATACCTAGGGAATCATGTAAGCGATGCTGCTAGGCGTTTAACATGATTGGTTGAGTACTATCAGACTTGAGTTCTGATTTTCTTGTTATCAAGGAGTTGATAATTAAGAATGGAGTAATTGGGGTATGCTCGTATAAGAACATATTTAGTCCGAATCACATGGAGATTTGAACCCACGGCTAGTTGTATCAATGAATCATTGAGGACCACACAAGTAATAGCTTTCTAGATCCCGTTGAAAAGTAAAATAGTTCACTGTGTTGAACGGCTTATAAAGGAGTTTATAAGCATAAGAAAAAATAGAAGTATGACTTCTATGAGGGAAATGTAACTTTTAATTTGTGGGAGTGTTCCTAAATTAAAAGTTGGCCAAATAAATAATGTATTTGAAAATTGTGATTTTCATATACATTATTATGGACTAAATTAAATTAATTCAAGTGTTAAATTAATTAAACACTAGTGGGCCTAATAGAGTCCAAATAATTAAATTAATTAACTAACATTGGGTCTTGTATAACCCAATTGGAATAATTATTTAACTAGTGGGCTTGAGTAAATTCAAGTAAGATTTAATTGGTCATAAATTTGTTTGGGACATTTAAATAAAAGTCTATGGGCTTTGTAATTGTTACAAGCGCAAATAATTTGCATGCTTGGGAGGTGAAAGGTTGGAGATAACTTTTTCAATAAACAAGACATGGCATGCACATGCTACTTTTCACTTTTTCACACACCAAGAAAATTTCCTCCCTTTCTCCACACCCCCTCTTTTGGCCGAAGTTTTCAAGCTAATTCCCTTCAAAAAATTTTGTTCTTCAATTGTTGAGGAAACAATATACTTCTCCAAGAAAAATACCTTACATTTTTCTAGTGCAAGTGTAAGGTGGTTCTAGCTAGTTGGTGGTGGGCTTGATATTGAGCAAGGTGTGCTTTTGGAAGCTTGAAGATTTATCTTGCCATTCAAGAGCTTAGTTGTATATCAAATAAGTTGGAGCCAACATTAATCTTTTAATATTGATAGGTATATTTCTAAACACACTATGAATGTCATTTTCGTGTTTTCGTATTTGCTACACACTTAGTGGGTGCTCAGTTTTTCATTTTCTCGTTGAAACAATTTTTAAACTTCCGTTGCGCAACCGGGCACCGTAAGCGATCCCTTTTCATATATATGTTTCTCTTCCTGCCATTTTTCCCATTCAATTTTGGATACCTGAACGGTCGATTCTTTTTTTTTTTTTTTAATTTCTCCCTTT
>NC_133308.1:13852916-13950852 GCF_012295235.1 Primulina huaijiensis
TATGTAGTTTGAAATCTCTGATCAGAGTATGGTGGTAATTATGAAAGGGGTTTCATAGATTACACCATCGATGCAACTACGACATGACACATAGTATCGATTCATTGACAACTCTCGATATACCAATGGTTGTCGAATCGGTCGGGATATATGAGATGAAGGGACCGTACTGTACGCTAACCATAATTGAATGGTTCTTGCAGGCACTATCATTTGATACCTAGGGAATCATGTAAGCGATGCTGCTAGGCGTTTAACATGATTGGTTGGGTACTATCAGACTTGAGTTCTGACGTTCTTGTTATCAAGGAGTTGATAAGTAAGAATGGAGCAATTGGGGTATGCTCAAATAAGGACATGTTTAGTCCGAATCACATTGAGATGTGAACCCACGGCTAGTTGTATCAATGAACCATTGAAGGCCACAGAAGTACTAGCTTTCTAGATCCCGTTGAGAAGTAAAATAGTTCAATGTGTTGAACGGCTTATAAAAGAGTTTATAAGCGTAAGGAAAAATAGAAGTATGACTTCTACGAGGGAAATGTAACTTTTAATTTGTGGAAGTGTTCCTAAATTAAAAGTTGGCCAAACAAGTGTTGAATTAATTAAACACTAGTGGACCTAGTAGAGTTTAAATAATTAAATTAATTCAAGTGTTGGATTAATTAAATTACATTGGGCCTTGTAGAGCCCAATTAAAAATAATTATTAAACTAGAGGGCTTGAGTAAAATCAAGTAAATGTTAAATGCTCTCAAATGTGTTTGAGACATTTAAATAAAAGTTCATGGGCTTTGTAATTGTTACATGCCCAAATAAAAATAATGTGCATGGGGAGGTGAAGGGTTGGAGACTACTTTTTCAATCTCCAAGGCTTGGGATGCTAAAAAGGAGTTTTAGCTTTTTACACAACCAAAAAAAAAACTCATTCTCCCACACACAACACGCACCTTGGCCGAATTTTTAGAAGATCATTCTCTCAAAATTTTTCTCTCATCTTGTTCTTCAATGGTTGGAGAAACAATTGTCTTTTCAAAGAAAAATGCCCAACATTTTCTAGTGCAAGTGTAAGGTGGATCTTTTAAATTTGGTGGTGGGCATGATTTTGAAGGAAAGAAGGAAGCTTGTAGATTGTCTTGCCTTGAAGAGCTTAGTTGTATATCTACTAAGTTGGAGCCATCATCAATCTCAAGAGATTGATAGGTATATTTCTTTAAACACACTATGTATGACATTTTGGTGTTTTTGTATTTGCTACACATTATAGAAATGAGGTGCTCAGTTTTCTTGATGAAAAACAAATTTTGAAACTTCCGTTGCGCACTTGGGCACCGTATTCGATCCCCTTTCAAGTGGTATCAAGAGCTATGGTTACTATTTTTTGTAGCATAATACATGATATTATATTGAGATCGATTTCTAACCGCTTGAGATATATTTTGCAACCAAAATCAAGGCAACTTTGTGGCATATTTCGGGCAGCAACTGTGGCATATTTCGGGCAGCAAGTTGCTGCCCATTTCAGGCAACTTGGGCTGCCCGAGAGGCTGCCCAAAACGGGCAGCAAGGGCAGCCCAAAGGGCTGCCCGAACAGCCCCTATGTTTAATTAAAAAAATTTTTTTTGGCATGTTGGCCGGAATCCGGCGACGGCGATGACGACTAGGGTTTTCAAAAGGTGTTTTGAAGTATCAAAGTGTCATGGGCCTTGAGTTTTTGGGCCATTGGATGGCTAACATATTTGTGAAATTTAAATGGGCCAAAATGTTTTTGGTGAAAAATGATTTTTTGGGCCTTTAAGTTTAAAATTACAAAAGTTGCAAATATTTTCCCATGAAATAAATAATTGAAGTTGGAATTTAATAATTTATATTAAATTGTGATTTACAAGAAATTTGGTTATAAATAAATTAATTTGAAAGTAGCAAAGGAGTTTGTATACTTTGTTAATTTAGTTTATAATCGTGGCGGTTAGTGATTGGGTCAAGATATATAATATTGGATCAATTGATTATTGTGATAATTAATTGATGGTGTATGATATGTGATATTATGCATGAAGGATGATCAAAAGCCCAAGCCCAATTTGCTAGGTGTATGCTAGGATATTTTGTGTTGAATGATTGTAATAATTATCAATTTATAAAGTGGGCTTGGTTTATGGCCTGTTCCCACCCCATGAGATGTATCCCTATTTGCCATGGATATTTATTTGTAAATATTAGTATAGTGGAAGATCAAGATTGGAAGATGGTGGCCATGATGATTATGAAGATCGAAGACATGTAAATATTGGAAGCTAATGTAATAGTTGCATTTGCATCCCATGCATTTCCCTAGGATTGGACCTAGGCCCGTGTTTAGCTCACACGGGCCATTAGTGTTGGGGCGATTGATCATCCTTGTTTTGTTTACTGTTTATAATATATGCATGATATGTTATAAATAATGAGTATGTGCGTTATTATTATGATAATAACAAAGTTGCATGAATCCGGCAAACATACGATCAAACATGGCGAGCTTTTAAATAAAATTAATGATGAGACCTTTCAAAATTAAAAACCCTCATTTTGAATAAGATTCAAAATTAATATCAAGCCCGAAAAGGGGAATTATAAATTTGTTTATAATTTCCATGTCTTCCATCGACAATGGGTGCATGATGAACGCTACCCGTGCTCGGGGCTCGGTTCATATTATTGGGGGGGCCTTGGGTGCCGGAAAGCTGTGACCTCCATTGACATAGTGATGTGAACTACGCGGAACTCCCATGATTTCGGCTCATATTATTGAGGGAACTCATGGCGACCGACCATTAAGGTTCGACATCGATGGGTAAGGCTTGACACGTAAAGATGAACGACGTCATATTATTGGGTCCTAATCAAACGTGAGACAAAAGTTTGCGTAGAGGATTGCATGGAGATGCAATTGGAAATTACCTTTTAGGAATTGTGATTGGCTGATATTATTCGGGATCATAATTCGCTAATTGGACCTTGCGTACCTACTGAGGAAAGGAGATTCCCGTTTTCACTAGAGGGTAGTGAAAGATGTCAAAACAGTGGGAGCGAAAATTTATGAAGTAAAAGTCCATACTTTATATCTTACCAAATATTTTAAAATCGTCATCAACATTTATCTGTTCTTACTTTTCAGTACAATTTGACAATGTCTTCGATTCGCAATCCGCTATCTGGAATACTCGACAAACACATATTAACTAGACCAAATTACCTCACTAGGCTAAGAAACTGAAAATCGTCTTGAATTCGGAAAGGATAGCATATACACTTACTGAGTAGCCCCCTGTTGAGGCTCCGACTAGCTGCACTCCTGAGGAATTGCAGACTTACAAGGAATGGTGTGACCATGACTTGAAAGCCAAGTGTTATATGCAGGCTTCTATGAAATATGAAATGTAGAGGCGTTTTGAGGATGCAAAGAGTGCTGCTGACATTCATTTGCATCTCAAGGAGCTCTGTGGAGAGCAAACACATCCTCTTAGGCATGCGACCGTCAAGGAGTTGATCACTTTGCGCATGCGAGATGGGGCCCCGGTCCATGAGCATGGCCTAAAGGTGATTGGGCTCGTGGACAAGCTCGTTGGCATGGATTTGATGTTGCCTTTGGAGTTGACCACTGACGTGTTACTCTTGTCACTGCCTAGCTCGTTTGATCCTTTTGTGGTGAATTTCAATATGAACAAGATGGAGCCAACCCTTGAGGAATTGGTGAACATGCTTGTGACCTTTGAATCCACCATTAAGAAATAGAAGCCGGTTCTTTATTTGGTTTCTTCGTCTGGTGTAAAGACCGATCCACATGGGAAGGGAAAGAAGTGTTCTTTCCAACGTCCCAAGAAGAACGTGCCCTTGATGAGGCAATCTCTGAATCCCGTTGTGGCAGCCACACCAGTTAAGGCTGACAAGACTGCTGATGTATGTCATCACTGCAAGAAGCCTAGACATTGGAAGCGTAACTGCTGGGAATATCTTGCCTAGAAGAGTTCTGGAAATGGTATGTTCTATATTGAAGTAAACATTTCAATTAACTCTATGATGCGAACACGGATGTGCACGTCCCAAGGAAAGCATGGGATCCCTTAGAGTTACCAGCGGGACCAATCACGAGGGGACGACTGAAGAAGTTTAATGTAGTACCGAAACAACCAATATGCGTATATATGTGCATAATTTCTATTATTTAATTTTAAATGGTTATTATTTTAAGAAATTGTTGATTTTATTACATTTAAATCATTTACGTTATTTTTAAGGATTTTAAATCGCGTATTTCAAATTTTAGCTTTTTAGATATATACGCGAGACCGGACCGGAGATATGAAATCGGAGATAAATTTTATGATCCAAAAATATTTCTAAATTTATTTCGAGCTAAGAAATAATTTATTTTGTTGAAATCAAGTGGATTTAAGTCTACTTTAATTAATTAATCACCAATTTAATTATAGGCTTCTTAATTTATCTAGATTGTTCTTAATTAACTTTTAATCAAGCTTATCTAACATAGGATTCTACTTAGCAAAACTTAAATAAAATCTTACACTAATTGAGAAGACAAGTCTCGGTCATCTCCACTCCACACAATTCCAATGAATACCATTTAACTCTCAACAACAAGAAAACAAAGGCCAACCAATCAACATGCATGTTTTTCCCACCAACTTGGCATCATTTACTCCCCCATGCACACCTTATTTGACCACAAGCCTTCACCATCTTCTTCACTTCCCCTAGAACGAAATATTAGAGAATTAGAAGCTCCCATTCTTGGCCAAGACAACAACAATAGCAAGGTGTCTTCATTTTCGTTGTCGTGTCTCCCGATCCGACGTCTTGTGTTGTTTATTGTAAAAAACAACTTAAGGCATGTCTATATTATTTCTTTGCTCTTCAATCAAGTTATATATCTATTTTTAAACCATTACATGTGCTTGATCCATGACAAAACCGAAATCATGTCAAGAACATTAGAAAAAAATCTGTGCAGAATGTTTTCTCGGCCACCTTCATGCTTCACGGTTGTTGTTGGTTTTGTGATTTCAGGGGTTGGCTCGGTTCCAAGCACTCAAGGCTGCATCTAGACATGTACTAGGGCATGTTAGGGTCATGTTAGTCCATTGGTTCCAGCCCCTACACGCTGGAGGAAGAGATTTGATAGCAACTTCCCATAGCTGCCATTTCGAGTCTCAATTTCTGATTCTTGTTTGTCTAAGGCAAGGGTTCGGTTCTTGGTTGGCCTAGGGCCTATAACCATGGTTTGAACACTTCCTTAGCATGTCTAGGACGTGACCAAGATGACCTTTCATGGCTTGGTTCATGGTCCCATCGGTTTTAAAAATAAAACAAGAACAGCGCCCCATAGGTATTCATTTTTCTGATTTTGGTCGTGTGTGTTGAGTTTCGAATTTATGGTGTCATGTGGGTTGTGGTTGGCTTCTAGCCCTTAGCCATGACTCATACAACACCTTAGCATGTCTAGCATTGATCATGGTTAACCTCATAATCATTGGATCCTTCATTTGACAGCAAAACAAGCAAGACACCCCACGCGTGTGAGGTGTGTTCTCGGGTGGAGCTTGTGAGTGGTTTCGGTTGTTACTTGGATCATGGCTGGCCAAGGGCCTGTAGCCATGGCTAGGACCCTTCCCTAGCAAGCATAGGACGTGGTAAAGTTGGCCTTAAGTGGCTTGAGCCATGTACCAAGTCAGTTGGACAGCAACAACGCAAGCCCCTTCGATTTTAGTTTTTCTGAATTTTGTTTGTGTGTGTGAAGCTTCGGCTTCTTGGTTTGTGGTGGATCTTGGTTGGCTTCTAGCCCTTAGCCATGGTTCACACAATACCTCATGATGTTTATATCATGCCTTGGTCGTTCATATGGCCACTGGAATGATACATGACAGCAAGAACAAGCAACACTCCCCACGGTACAGCATATGTGTTCTCGAGTGGAACTTCAGATTTGTCGTAGGTGTTGGTTTGGATTGTGGTTGGCCTAGGGCCCTTAGCCATGGTTCAAATCACACCTTAGGATGTTGGTAAGAGGTTCTGGTCGGTGGTTCAAGCCCCAATGGCCAATAGTCTCGAAAACGAAGCAAGGAAGCGCAACAGCTGCTGCTGTAATTTCCTGGACAGAAACTGTGCCTTCGGTTCAGAGGTGTGTTTCGAGTTCTTGGTTGGCTTTTAGCCTATGGCCTTGGACTGGACAGTACCTTATTGAGTTAGGAAGGTCATGTTTTTGGCCGTTTGTGATTTGGTTAAGTTTAGAAGTCGTACGAGAATTTACGGTGCAATGTGCCAAAGTGACTCTCGAAAGAGCGTTTCATGATTTTGGCCTCCATGCACAATTTTCGTGTATTACAGCCCTTTGTATATATTTTCCAGTATTTTAGATGTATTTTAATCATGACTAAACGATGGTTCGATGTTGGTTCGGGTTGGTACGGAGTCATGGTTAGATACTAAGTTTGTTGGGCGTAATTGTCTCGTTTTTAGTTCGAATATGAAGTGTTGGTCAAGTTGAGATTATTGCATGTGTCTCATGTTAGAATTAGGTCGCAGTGAGCCTGGGAACGATCCAACTCATTTGGTAAATTAAAACAGGATAATAATTATATTACGTGCATAAAAAAAATAGAAAATATTTATTTTTGAGATATATGCGATATGTCTTGTGGCCACCTTACGCTTATGGGATTGCTTCACCCGGTGACTTACGACCGGTTTACGATTATGTATGGGTACGGATATCCAGTCCAAGGGCTGTGATGATCTTTACCGCCCAGTATACTGTGGTTTAGTCTGATCAGACGTGCATGTTATGTTATGGGCCACTTGCGTAGAACATTATCTCTAAAGAAAAATTACGATATGATATGTTATGACAGGGCTCTATCGAGCAACTCTTTTATGTACGATTTTTCAGTTATGCACGTATTTATAATTACTCATGACACGATTTTCACGTTACGCTTTACGATACGATATTTTTACGTTGCATGCGATTTTATGATATATTTACTTGTTATTCACGATATATGCATGCTGGGTCTTTAGACTCACTAGACTTGATTGATGTAGGTACTGACGATGCAGAGGCTGAGGGCGGAGACCAGTGAGTTAGCTCGGATCGGCGGTAGTACGAACCCGAGGACCTCACGTTTATTTATTCAGTTTTATGTTCAAACTCTTGTTATAACTTTATATATATTTTAAGTTATTGTTTAAAACATTATTCAGTTTCCGCTGCTATGTTTATGTTAAACCGTTGGGTTATTTTACGAAAATTTTTATACGTTGCAATTTTATTTATTTAAAGAGAAAATTTTTAATAATTCCGAAAAATTATGAATACGAATTACGGGCCCTCACAGTTGGTATCAGAGCGATGTTTCTTGTAAAGGGTTGTACTTACTACTGATCTCGAGAAGCTCACGAAGTCACGTCCTCAGTCTGTAAGTCCTAATTTCACGTATTACATTTTTTTTTCATGAAAGTTTACCAGCATGTTCTCATGAAATATTTTATCAGCATATTCTCATGAAAAATATTTTTATGTTAAGATTATGTTTTAGCAAATATATATTTAAATTTCAAGAAAATAGTAGAAATATTGCATGTTGGTTACGTAAGGATTTTACATGGTACAGTATGCCTCCTAGACGAGTTATTGACCGCCCGAGGGGTGCTGAAAGCGAGGCTGATGAGACTCAGAACCGTTATGAGGATAGAGGTCCACCGCCACCTCCTCCACCATCTGATATGCATACCCAGATGATGGCGGGTATGACTCAGTTCTTCGCACAGTTCGCGGGGAACAATGCTGCAGCGGTGGCTAGGCCGCCTAGACCCGAGGCTATTTGTGAGCGGTTCATGAGGATGAACCCGAAGGAGTTCACTGGGACGTCTGATCCCATGGTGGCTGAGGGATGGATTAAGTCCCTAGAGGTTACTTTCAGATTTATGGAGCTTGAGGATGTTGACAGGGTCCGCTGTGCGACATATCTTTTTGGAGGAGACGCCCGTCTATGGTGGGAGGGCGCATCTGTAGCTGTGGATCTAGCTACTCTCAGTTGGACGCGCTTTAGAGAGGTGTTCTTCTCTAAGTAGTGTACTGATGACGTGCGTTCGAGGTTGACCAGGGAGTTTATGACCCTGAGACAGGGTGACATGACTGTTACGGAGTTTATCCGTAAGTTCGAGAGGGGTTGTCACTTTGTACCCCTGATCGCGAACGACGAAGGTGCCAGACTTAGGCACTTCATGGATGGATTGCGGCCGATCTTGCGTCGTGATGTTAGGGTTGTTGGTCCTACGACATATAAGGTCGCTGTCTCTAGAGCTCTTACTGCAGAACAGGATCAGAGAGATATCGAGACTGACCGCCAGGGTAAGCGGCCAATTCAGGCGCCCCACCGCACTCTTCAGCAGCATAAGAGGCCTTTCCATGGCCCATCGAGAAGCAGAGAGCAGCAGCAGCAGGGACGTGTGGTCCCGAGGAGGCAGGAGTACCCGGTCTGTGCCAGGTGCACACGCCGTCATACCGGAACTTTCATGTATGGTTCTGGGAAGTGTTTCAAGTGTGGCGGTACAGGCCATTTGCTAAAGGATTGTCCTCAGGGGACATTGCTTACTCAGGGCAGAGTGTTTGAACTCCATGCAGCGGAGGCGAACCCAGGGACTATGCTCTTGACAGGTATCTTAATTCTTTAAGTTTTTATTTGGGAAAATTTTAGCATATTTAATTCCGCATTTTGGGATTAATTGCTTTGAATTATTGGGTTATAAGATTTGAACTTAGAAATTGTGATAAGATTGCATGTTCTATTCGGGTCGTTTTGGGAATCTAAGTTAGAAGAACTTTGACCTTTGCATGTCTATAGGATTAATTTTGGTAAACTATTGGATTTAGATAGATGTTCCAACATTTCAGGAAGAATATTTATAGGCGGAGCTTCTACGAACGCCTTGATTGATTCAGGGGCCACTCATTCATTCATATCTGAGACCTTTGCGAATTCCATCGAGGTCAAGACGATTGGATTGGATGTGGCGTATTCTGTGGTTATTCCATCTGGCGAGGAGATGGCAGCGACTAGCGTAGTACGAGACATAGACCTCGAGCTTCATGGAAATCTTGTCTATGCGGATTTGATCGTGCTGCCAATGCCAGAGTTCGATATTATCCTTGGGATGGATTGGCTGCACAAGAACAGAGTACTTATTGATTTTCAGCGGAGATCTGTTCTAGTCCGACCGCTTGGAAGGGAGCAGTTCCTATTTGAACCTGACCGGTACTTTAATTTTCCTATCATGATATCTTGTATTCAGGCTAGGAAGCTCATGCATAGGGGTTGTCGAGCATTCATTGCGACCATTATATCTGTTCCCGAGGTCTCCAGCCAGTCAGTTGCAGATGTCCCAGTTGTCAGGGACTTTTCAGACGTTTTTCCCGATGACGTCTCTGGTAGACCACCGGTACGAGAGGTAGAGTTTTTGATCGATCTTATGCCAGGTACCGCGCCTATCTCTAAGGCGCCATATATATTAGTACCGTCAGAGATGGCTGAGCTCAAGAAACAGATTCAGGAGCTTCTTGACAAGGAGTTTATTCGCCCGAGTTTCTCTCCATGGGGCGCGCCTGTCTGATTCGTGAAGAAGAAAGACGGATCTATGAGGCTTTGCATTGACTACCGGGAGTTGAACAGGGTTACAGTGAAGAATAAATACCCACTTCCGAGGATCGAGGATTTGTTTGATCAGTTGCAGGGAGCCTGAGTATTCTCCAAGATAGATCTGCGATCCGGATATCACCAGTTGAGGGTGAAAGACGCCGATACTTTTACGACTGCTTTTAGGACTCGTTATGGGCACTTCGAGTTCCTTGTGATGCCGTTCGGTTTGACGAATGCGCCGACGATCTTCATGGATCTCATGAATCGTGTATTTCAGCCGTATCTTGATCAGTTCGTTATTGTATTCATAGACGACATTCTCGTCTACTCAAAGATTCAAGAGGATCACAACAGGCATCTGACCGCAGTATTGCAGACGTTGCAGAGGCACAAGCTGTTCGCTAAGTTCAGCAAGTGCGAGTTCTGGTTGGAGAAAGTGGCGTTCTTAGGCCACATCATATCTAGCAGTGGCATTGAGATAGACCCAGCGAAAGTTGCAACCGTCAGAGATTGGGAGGTGCCGCGTAGTGCATCAGAGATCCGTAGTTTCCTTGGTCTAGCAGGATACTATCGGAAGTTTATTCAGGGTTTCTCCTCTATCGCAGTGCCACTCACGTCATTGACTAAGAAGGATGCTAAGTACGTGTGGAGCGATGAGTGCCAGAAGAGCTTCGATTCTTTGAAGCAAGCTCTTATTTCAGCGCCGATCTTGTCCATGCCTTCTGGGCCCGGAGATTTTGTATTGTATACCGATGCTTCGAAGCTCGGTCTAGGCGCAGTGTTGATGCAACATGGGAAAGTAATAGCGTATGCTTCTCGTCAGTTGAAGATCCACGAGAAGAACTACCCTACTCATGATCTTGAGTTAGCTGCTGTAGTATTTGCCTTGAAGATTTGGAGGCATTATCTATACGGAGAGAAGTGTCAGATCTTTACCGACCACAAGAGCCTCAAGTACTTCTTCACGCAGAAAGAGTTGAATATGCGTCAGAGGCGTTGGTTGGAGTTAGTCAAGGATTATGACTGTGACATTAGCTACCATCCTGGTAAAGCTAATGTAGTAGCAGATGCTTTGAGCCGGAAAGTCGTAGTGATGGCTCATTTGACAGTTCAGAGGCCTCTTCAGAGTGAGATTCAGAGATTTGATCTAGAGATTTATACTCGAGGTAGAGTTCCCCGTCTATCTACCTTGATGATTAAGTCTTCTTTATTAGACCGTATTCGCAGCGGTCAGTCATCTGATGAGCAGTTGGCGAAGTGGAGACAGAGAGATGAGACGAAGGGCAGTGCTTTGTACACAGTGAGTGATGGCATTGTTCGTTATCGAGATAGGATATGGGTTCCTAGCAGCGATTCTATTCGAGCAGACATATTAGCTGAGGCCCACATGTCCCCGTACTCTATTCATCCTGGGAGTACGAAGATGTACAAGGATCTGCAGATATTATATTGGTGGCCCGGTATGAAGAGAGAGATTAGGAGATTTGTATCCGAGTGTTTGACTTGTCAGCTTGTGAAAGCTGAACATCAGAGACCAGCCGGCTTACTCAAGCCACTTCCCATTCCCGAGTGGAAGTGGGAGAACATTAACATGGATTTCGTGGTTGGTTTACCGAAGTCGGCTAGAGGTTCAAATGCTATATGGGTGATTGTTGATCGTCTTACCAAGTCAGCTCATTTCTTGCCTATTAAGACGACTTTCTCCATGATTCAGTATGCTGAGTTATATATCCGTGAGATAGTCCGATTGCACGGTATCCCAGTCTCTATTGTTTCTGACAGAGATCCGAGATTCACTTCCTCGTTTTGGAAGAGTCTGCATTCAGAGATGGGAACGAAGTTGTTGTTTAGCACAGCTTTTCACCCTCAGACAGATGGTCAATCAGAGAGAGTTATTCAGATCTTGGAGGATCTTCTCCGTGCTTGTGTCATCGATTTCTCAGGGAGCTGGGAATCGAAGTTGCCATTAGTGGAGTTTACCTATAACAACAGGTTTCAGTCGTCTATAGGTATGGCTCCTTATGAAGCACTGTACGGAAGGAAGTGCAGATCGCCTATTCATTGGGATGAAGTAGGTGAGAGATCAAAGTTGGGTCCGGAGATTGTTCAACAGGCAGCCGATACAGTATTTAAGATCCGTGACAGGATAAGGACTGCTCAGAGTCGACAGAAGAGTTATGCCGACCGGAGGAGGAGAGCACTAGAGTTTTCCGTTGGCGACCATGTCTTCGTGAAGATAGCACCGATGAAGGGTGTCATGAGATTCGGACAGAAGGGGAAGCTTAGTCCGAGGTTCATCGGACCATTTGAGGTCCTCGACAGAGTTGGGACATTAGCATATTGTGTTGCTCTTCCGCCGAATCTGGCCGGAGTACACAATGTGTTCCATGTGTCGATGTTGAGGAAGTATTTAGCGAACCCTTCTCATGTGTTGAACTTTGAGTCGTTGCAGTTTTCTCCGAACTTGTCTTATGAAGAGAGACCAATGCAGATCTTAGACCGTAAGGAGAAGAAGCTTCGAAACAAGGTGATCAAATCAGTGAAAGTTAAGTGGATTAATCATTCCGATGAGGAAGCTACTTGGGAGTCAGAGTCAGAGATGCGGAGTCGCTTTCCAGATTTATTCGGTGAGTTTTAATTTCGAGTACGAAATTTTATTTAAAAGGGGGAGTGTTGTAGTACCGAAACAACCAATATGCGTATATATGTGCATAATTTCTATTATTTAATTTTAAATGGTTATTATTTTAAGAAATTGTTGATTTAATTGCATTTAAATCATTTACGTTATTTTTAAGGATTTTAAATCGTGTATTTCAAATTTTAGCTTTTTAGAAATATACGCGAGATCGGACCGAAGATAGGAATCGGAGATAAATTTTATGATCCAAAAATATTCCTAAATTTATTTCGAGCTAAGAAATAATTTATTTTGTTGAAATCAAGTGGATTTAAGTCTACTTTAATTAATTAATCACCAATTTAATTATAGGCTTCTTAATTCATCTAGATTGTGCTTAATTAACTTTTAATCAAGCTTATCTAACATAGGATTCTACTTAGCAAAACTTAAATAAAATCTTACACTAATTGAGAAGACAAGTCTCGATCATCTCCACTCCACACAATTCCAATGAATACCATTTAACTCTCAACAACAAGAAAACAAAGGCCAACCAATCAACATGCATGTTTTTCCCACCAACTTGGCATCATTTACTCCCCCATGCACACCTTATTTGACCACAGGCCTTCACCATCTTCTTCACTTCCCCTAGAACGAAATATTAGAGAATTAGCAGCTCCCATTCTTGGCCAAGACAACAACAATAGCAAGGTGTCTTCATTTTCGTTGTCGTGTCTCCCGATCCGACGTCTTGTGTTGTATATTGTAAAAAACAACTTAAGGCATGTCTATATTATTTCTTTGCTCTTCAATCAAGTTATATATCTATTTTTAAACCATTACATGTGCTTGATCCATGACAAAACCGACATCATGTCAAGAACATTAGAAAAAAATCTGTGCAGAATGTTTTCTCGGCCACCTTCATGCTTCACGGTTGTTGTTGGTTTTGTGATTTCAGGGGTTGGCTCGGTTCCAAGCACTCAAGGCTGCATCTAGACATGTACTAGGGCATGTTAGGGTCATGTTAGTCCATTGTTTCCAGCCCCTACACGCTGGAGGAAGAGATTTGATAGCAACTTCCCATAGCTGCCATTTCGAGTCTCAATTTCTGATTCTTGTTTGTCTAAGGCAAGGGTTTGGTTCTTGGTTAGCCTAGGGCCTATAACCATGGTTTGAACACTTCCTTAGCATGTCTAGGACGTGACCAAGATGACCTTTCATGGCTTGGTTCATGGTCCCATCGGTTTTAAAAATAAAACAAGAACAGCGCCCCATAGGTATTCATTTTTCTGATTTTGGTCGTGTGTGTTGAGTTTCGAATTTATGGTGTCATGTGGGTTATGGTTGGCTTCTAGCCCTTAGCCATGACTCATACAACACCTTAGCATGTCTAGCATTGACCATGGTTAAACTCATAATCATTGGATCCTTCATTTGACAGCAAAACACGCAAGACTCCCCACGCGTGTGAGGTGTGTGCTCGGGTGGAGCTTGTGAGTGGTTTCGGTTGTTACTTGGATCATGGCTGGACAAGGGCCTGTAGCCATGGCTAGGACCCTTCCCTAGCAAGCATAGGACGTGGTAAAGTTGGCCTTAAGTGGCTTGAGCCATGTCCCAAGTCAGTTGGACAGCAACAACGCAATCCCCTTCGATTTTAGTTTTTCTGAATTTTGTTTGTGTGTGTAAAGCTTCATCTTCTTGGTTTGTGGTGGATCTTGGTTGGCTTCTAGCCCTTAGCCACGGTTCACACAATACCTCATGATGTTTATATCATGCCTTGGTCATTCGTATGGCCACTGGAATGATACATGACAGCAAGAACAAGCAACACTCCCCACGGTACAGCATATGTGTTCTCGAGTGGAGCTTCAGATTTGTCGTAGGTGTTGGTTTGGATTGTGGTTGGCCTAGGGCCCTTAGCCATGGTTCAAATCACACCTTAGGATGTTGGTAAGAGGTTCTGGTCGGTGGTTCAAGCCCCAATGGCCAATAGTCTCGAAAACGAAGCAAGGAAGCGCAATAGCTGCTGCTGTAATTTCCTGGACAGAAACTGTGCCTTCGGTTCAGAGGTGTGTTTCGAGTTCTTGGTTGGCTTTTAGCTTATGGCCTTGGACTGGACAGTACCTTATTGAGTTAGGAAGGTCTTGTTTTTGGCCGTTCGTGATTTGGTTAAGTTTAGAAGTCGTACGAGAATTTACGGTGCAATGTGCCAAAGTGACTCTCGAAAGAGCGTTTCATGATTTCGGCATCCATGCACAATTTTCGTGTATTACAGCCCTTTGTATATATTTTCCAGTATTTTAGATGTATTTTAATCATGACTAAACGATGGTTCGATGTTGGTTCGGGTTGGTACGGAGTCATGGTTAGATACTAAGTTTGTTGGGCGTAATTGTCTCGTTTTTAGTTCGAATATGAAGTGTTGGTCAAGTTGAGATTATTGCATGTGTCTCATGTTAGAATTAGGTCGGAGTGAGCCTGGGAACGATCCAACTCATTTGGTAAATTAAAACAGGATAATAATTATATTACGTGCATAAAAAAATAGAAAATGTTTATTTTTGAGATATATGCGATATGTCTTGTGGCCACCTTACGCTTATGGGATTGCTTCACCCGGTGACTTACGACCGGTTTACGATTATGTATGGATACGGATATCCAGTCCAAGGGCTGTGATGATCTCTACCGCCCAGTATACTGTGGTTTAGTCTGATCAGACGTGCATGTTATGTTATGGGCCACTTGCGTAGAACATTATCTCTAAAAAAAAATTAAATTACGATATGATATGTTATGACAGGGCTCTATCGAGCAACTCTTTTATGTACGATTTTTCAGTTATGCACGTATTTATAATTACTCATGACACGATTTTCACGTTACGCTTTACGATACGATATTTTTACGTTGCATGCAATTTTATGATATATTTACTTGTTATTCACGATATATGCATGCTGGGTCTTTAGACTCACTAGACTTGATTGATGTAGGTACTGACGATGCAGAGGCTGAGGGCGGGGACCAGTGAGTTAGCTCGGATCGGCGGTAGTACGAACCCGAGGACCTCACGTTTATTTATTCAGTTTTATGTTCAAACTCTTGTTATAACTTTATATATATTTTAAGTTATTGTTTAAAACATTATTCAGTTTCCGCTGCTATGTTTATGTTAAACCGTTGGGTTATTTTACGAAAGTTTTTATACGTTGCAATTTTATTTATTTAAAGAGAAAATTTTTAATAATTCCGCAAAATTAAGAAAACGAATTACGGGTTCTCACATTTAAAGAGGCGTTGCAGGGGCTTATGAGCAAGGAAGAAGGACTTACAAGCAAGGTGCAAAGTGCTGAAGGGTTCGAGATGCATGGAAATAAGTTTGGGAGCCAAAGGAACGTTATTCAAGTGCTAAATCAAGAGGAGTCCAGATACCACGGCGCCCGAGCGGCCAAATCTTATCGCTCGAGCGCCAAACATACTGTCCAGGACGTGAACTCCAGAAGCAGCGGCGCCCGAGCGGGAAAATATTACCGCCCGAGCGCGACCTGTCCAGAAGACTCCGCGCCCGAGCGGTTGAATCTCGCGCTCGAGCGCGCCTTGTTCCGAGAAACATTATCTTTTCCTATTTTAGAGTTTTAATTAGTTAGGTAACTAGATTTATCATATCTTTTGATTTGTAGTCAATATATGGACGAAAAAATTGAACAATTTTCAGATTATCATTGATATTTTATAAAAGTTTTTGAGTTTTCTCTCAACTTTTTCAAAGCTTTAGCTTTGTAAACAAAAATCAAACTTATCAAAGTTTTAACTTTGTGGCGTTTGTCGATCGTGCTTGTGCGGATTGTCTTAGACTTGTTCTTCGAAGGTTCGTCATAATTTTCGATTGTTTATTTCGTGATTATTTGTTGCTAAACTCTTCATAGTTTGGAGGTGAAAATCACAACACACACTTGATTCAAAAGATCGGGACAACACGAATTCCTTGTTCGATATTAAATTGAGGGCGCGATTCATATTTAATCGTGTTTGCTTTCATTCGTACGTGGATTCACATCATTTGGTATCAGAGCTTAGGCTTATTGAATTCAAGTAAGTTTATCCTTCAGATCTAATTATTCTTTAGTTCCGTTTTCAGATCTGATTTGTTCTATTATTCTTCGTCGTTCGTGAATCAGTGATACACGAAACTTCGTGTCTTATTTTTATCTGAATTTTCGGAATTTTCAGAGCAAAAAAAAAAAAAATCAAAAATCCGAAAATTTTCCAATATTTCTTTTTGATATTTTGTTCTATTCCTTTTTGTGAGTCATATAGAAGTGTCTCACACAGTCAAAAAAAAATAAAATAAAATATCTATCTTCAACTTGCTTGTCTACGCAGTCCACGTGAGTCGATCGCATTTGTTCACGAGTTTGAACTTGATTGTTTGATAGACGAATACAAAGCTTGAGCATCCTTTAGAGAGACATCAAATTCGAGTGGAAATATTTGAGTGTGAGTGATATTTCTTTGGAGTGAATAGTGAGTATCTGTTGTGAGCAAACACAATACGAGAGGAGAGACGAGTGAATTTCTTTGCAGTGATCGTGAGCATTTGGGTGCTGAACATATTGTTTTCTACTAACGTTTTCTTGCAGATACAAACTGAAATTAAATGGAGAGGGAGGTAGGAGATAGTTCGAACCCGGGGTTATCTAAAGTACAAATGGAGGCGTTATTTGGGCATTTTAGTAGGATGCTGAAGGTTGAGATGGAGCCATTACATGAGCGGTTGGATAGGCTTGAGATTAGTACGAGTGGAAAAAAATCAAATCCTAAAAATATGGGTAGAGAAGAAGAAGAGGAAGAGTTTGATTTTGGAGGAGAAGAGGAGAGCCAAAATGATAATTAGGGTAGGAATAAAAGAGGTAGAGGAATTGGTAGAGGTAGAAGAGAAGCCGTTCGGCGTAGATATGATGGGAATAGGGAAGATGGTAATATGGGTAGTATTAAGATGAAAATCCCTTCGTTCCATGGGAAATCTGATCTGGAGGCATATTTAGAGTGGGAAAAGAGGGTAGAGTTTGTGTTTGAGTGTCACCACTATTCCGAACAAAGGAAGGTGAGGTTGGCGGTGGTTGAATTTTTAGACTATGCTCTCATTTGGTGGGATCAATTAGTTACCACTAGGAAGAGGTACAATGAGAGGCCCATAGAAACTTGAGATGAGATGAAGAGAGTGATGAGAAAAAGTTTTGTGCCCAACCACTACTATAGGGAGATGTTTAAGAGGCTACAAACTTTAAGGCAAGGGGTGAAGAGTGTTGAGGACTACTATAAGGAGATGGAAGTAGTCATGATTAGGGCCAATATTGAGGAGGATATTGAGGCGACCATGGCACGTTTTATTTGTGGTTTGAACAAGGAAATCCAAGATCAAGTTGAGCTTCGGCACTACTTGGATCTAGACGAAATGGTGCAAATGGCCATAAAGGTGGAGCAACAACTCAAAAGGCGTGGAGTTGGCCGCACCAATCAAACAAAGGTTCATCATCTTCATGGCGATCAAATGTGGTGAAGCGAGAGGAGAATAAGGTGGTGAGCAAGCCCAAATCGGAAACCAAACAAGAGGCACCTAAGCAAGGAGTGCAAGGTAAATCTGAAACTCCTTCTAATCGATCTAGAGATACTAAATGTTTTAGGTGTCAAGGGTTGGGTCATATTTCTAGTGAATGTCCTAATAAGAGGGTGATGATCTTGAATGACTATGGTGAGTATGAATCTCATAGTGAGGGTGATGATGATGATGAGATGCCTGCATTAGAGGATCCTGACGAGGGTTATGAGGCGGTTGTTGGAGAAGCACTAGTGACTAGGCGTATCATGAGTGCCCAAGTCAAGGAGGAGGAGACTAACCAAAGGGAAAACTTATTCCATACTAGATGTTTTGTAAATCAAAAGGTTTGCAATTTAATCATAGATGGGGGGAGTTGTACTAATGTGGCTAGTTGTGAGATGGTAGAGAAATTGGGTTTACCTACATTAAAGCATCCTCAACCATATAGGCTTCAATGGTTGAATGATTGTGCGGAAGTGAAGGTGACAAAACAAGTGCTAATGCCTTTTTCTATTGGGAAGTACGTGGATGAGGTCTTATGTAATGTGGTACCTATGCATGCTTTCCATATCTTGTTGGGTAGACCTTGGCAATATGATAGGCAAGTGACACATGATGGGTTCAAGAACAAGTATTCATTTGTGTTGAAAAAGGAGTCCATTGTTTTACTTCCTTTGTCCCCAAAAGCAAGTGTTGGAGGACCAATTGAAAAAAAAGAGGAGGGATGAGGTCGAAAAAAAGAGTGAATTAAAATGTGAGATGGCCTTTGAAGATAAAAATGAAATGGCTGAAAAAAAGAGTGACAAAAAAAGTGAGATAGCCATACAAAAGAAAAAGGAGAGGAAAGAAAATGAGGGAAAAAAATGAGAGGAAAGCGGCCAAAAAGAAAACATACATGGCCCAAAAAGTGAGTTGAAGCAATTGATGCACACACGTAAACCACTTGTGCTGATTCTTTACAAAGAGTTCCTCTTTAACACAAGTGATATAGCCGGGTCCCTTCAAGCATTGTTGTTTCACTTTTGCAGGAATTTGATGATATATTTCCGGAGGAGCTACCTCAAGCGCTACCACCATTGAGGGGGATTGAGCACCAAATTGATTTGGTGCCCGGGAGTGCATTACCAAATCGTCCGGCGTATAGGAGCAATCCGGAGGAGGCTAAGGAGCTTCAACGAAAGGTAAGTGAGTTGTTAGATAAGGGTTTTGTGCGTGAGTCCATGTCCCCTTGTGCTGTGCCTGTTTTGTTAGTTCCTAAGAAAGATGGTTCATGGCGTATATATGTGGATTGTAGGGCAATCAATAACATCACCATTAAGTATAGTCATCCCATACCTAGACTAGATGATATGTTAGATGAATTGCGTGGTGCTTGTATCTTTAGCAAAATTGATTTGAAGGGTGGTTATCACCAAATTAGGATGAGGGAAGGTGATGAGTGGAAAACTGCATTTAAAACCAAATATGGGTTATATGATTGGATGGTAATGCCCTTTGGCTTAACCAACGCTCCTAGCACCTTTATGAGGTTAATGAACCATGTCTTGCGTGCATACATAGGGAAATTTGTTGTTGTTTACTTTGATGATATCCTAGTATATAGCAAAGACTTGAATAAGCATGTTAATCACTTGAAACTTGTGTTAATCACACTAAGGGCTGAAAATCTATACGCTAACCTAAAGAAATGTGATTTTTGTACAAGCAAACTTGTCTTCCTTGGTTTTGTGGTAAGCTCACAGGGGATACAAGTGGATGAGGACAAGGTTAATGCTATTCGAGATTGGCCATCGCCTACTACTGTTGGTCAAGTCCGAAGTTTTCACGGACTTGCAAGCTTCTATAGGAGGTTTGTAAAGGATTTTAGCACATTGGCAGCACCCATGACAGCGGTGATCAAGAAGAACGTTCCATTCCATTGAGACGAGGAGCAAGAGAAGTGTTTTAATACTATTAAGCAAAAATTAATTAATGATCCTTTACTTGTTTTGCCTGACTTTGCTAATACGTTTGAAATTGAATGTGATGCTTCTGGTGTAGGTATCGGCGGAGTTTTGATGCAAGGAGGACGGCCCGTGGCGTACTTTAGTGAGAAGCTCAATGGAGCAGCGCTGAACTATCCCACGTATGATAAGGAGTTCTACGCACTTGTGAGGACTCTAGAGACGTGGCAGCACTACTTAAGGCCTAAGGAGTTTGTGATTCATACGGATCATGAGTCTCTAAAGCACCTTAAGGGACAACAGAAGTTGAACAAAAGACATGCCAAGTGGGTGGCGTTCATTGAAACATTCCCCTACATCATCAAGTACAAACAAGGTAAGGAAAATGTAGTGGCCGACGCACTATCACGAATGATGCGAACACGGATGTGCACGTCCCAAGGAAACCATGGGATCCCTTAGAGTTACCAGCGGGAACAATCACGAGGGGACGACTGACGAAGTTTAAAGAGGCGTTACATGGGCTTATGAGCAAGGAAGAAGGACTTACAAGAAAGGTGCAAAGTACTGAAGGGTTCATGATGCATGGGAATAAGTTTGGGAGCCAAAGGAACATTATTCAAGTGATAAATGAAGAGGAGGCCAGCAGCTTTGGCGCCCGAGCGGCCAGACATTATCGCCCGAGCGCCACACTCACTGTCCAGAACGTGAACTCCAGAAGCATCGGCGCCCGAGCTGTAACATTTTACCGCCCGAGCGCGACCTGTCCAGAAGAGCTCGCGCTCGAGCGGTAGAAACCTGCGCCCGAGCGCCGGCCGATCGCGAGAAAATCTTTAGTTCCTATCTTAGAGTTTTAATTATCTTGGTAACTTGATTTTGAGTATCTTTTTGATTTGTAATCAATATATGGACGAATTTTGGGATTGTAAAACATTAACTCAGATTATTATTGAGTTTATAAAACTTTTCTTTGAGAATTCTCTCAAAACAAGCTTAAGTTTTGTTATAACTTTTGCGTCGTATCAAATCAAACTTATCAAAAGATTTATCTTTTGTGGCGTTTGTCAATCGAATATAACGAGGGTTGCCAAGGACGAGTTCTTTGGAGGTTCTCTTGAACGCGATTGTTCCTATCGTTCATTAATTGTTGCTAGGCCGCGTGATCTAGAGGCGATTATTACACCTATCAATTACTTGTTTCAAAGATCCGGACAAAATCAAAGATCTCGAGGGCGGGATCGTATCAAGTGGTATCAGAGCTTTTGGTTTTTGATTCAAGTAAACGTATCCGTTCAATTCCTCGTAGAATTTTCAATACCGATTTTCGTGTAGTGATTTCTACGTATTTGTCGAATCTACCAAAAAAAAAAAAAATTTCGAGGTTACTGTTCACTGCTGGATTTACTGTTCCGGTACTGTTCATATTCGGAGTTACTGTTCATTTGCCGGAGTTACTTTTCACCCGGAAAAAAAAATGAATAGGGTGTTTGTTGAATTTTAGCGCTTATATTTCAGCGTTAAGTTTGTCCTTGTCATTTAGTCGCATTTTAGTCAATTTCCAAAGTTGCTTCTTCTTGTGTGATCTAAGTGAGTCGAATTTCAAGCGTCACAGGATTGATCTCATAAGTTTGATACGTGGAAGCCACGAGACTTAAGCGCCCCTTGAGAATTCTCACTTAGAGTGAAAATATTTGAGTTGAGCGAATTTTCATTGGAGTGATTTGTGAGGTTTTGAGGTGAGGAAAAAAGACGAGTGCGAGTGAATTCCCTTGGAGTGACCGTGAACATTTGGGTGAGGAACATATTGTTTTCTACTAACGTTTTCTTGCAGGTACAAACTGAAATTAAATGGAGAGGGAGGTAGGAGATAGTTCGAACCCGGGGTTATCTAAAGTACAAATGGAGGCGTTATTTGGGAATTTTAGTAGGATGTTGAAGGTTGAGATGGAGCCATTACATGAGCGGTTGGATAGGCTTGAGGTTAGTACGGGTGGAAAAAAATCAAATCCTAAAAATATGGGTAGAGAAGAAGAAGAGGAAGAGTTTGATTTTGGAGGAGAAGAGGAGAGCCAAAATGGTAATTGGGGTAGGAATGGAAGAGGTAAAGGAATTGGTAGAGGTAGAAGAGAAGCCGTTCGGGGTAGATATGATGGGAATAGGGAAGATGGTAATATGGGTAGTATTAAGATGAAAATCCCTTCGTTCCATGGTAAATCTGATCCGGAGGCATATTTAGATCGGGAAAAGAGGGTAGAGTTTGTGTTTGAGTGTCACCACTATTCCGAACAAAAGAAGGTGAGGTTGGCGGTGGTTGAATTTTTAGACTATGCTCTCATTTGGTGGGATCAATTAGTGACCACTAGGAGGAGGTACAATGAGAGGCCCATAGAAACTTGGGATGAGATGAAGAGAGTGATGAGAAAAAAGTTTGTGCCCAACCACTACTATAGGGAGATGTTTAAGAGGCTACAAACTTTGAGGCAAGGCGTGAAAAGTGTAGAGGACTACTTTAAAGAGTTGGAAGTAGTCATGATTAGAGCAAACATTGAGGAGGATTGGGAGGCTACTATGGCTCGATTTTTGTGTGGTTTGAACAGGGAAATTCAAGACCAAGTAGAGCTCAGACACTACTTGGATCTAGACGAAATGGTGCAAATGGCCATAAAAGTGGAGCAACAACTCAAAAGGCGTGGAGTTGGCCGCACCAATCAAACCGGAGGTTCATTATCTTCATGGCGATCAAATGTGGTGAAGCGTGAGGAGAACAAGGTGGTGAGCAAGCCCAAATTTGAGACCAAACCGGAAGCACCTAAGCAAGGAGTGCAAGGTAAATCTGAAACTCCTTCTAATCGATCTAGAGATACTAAATGTTTTAGGTGTCAAGGGTTGGGTCATATTTCTAGTGAATGTCCTAATAACAGGGTGATGATCTTGAATGACTATGGTGAGTATGAATCTCATAGTGAGGGTGATGATGATGATGAGATGCCTGCATTAGAGGATCCTGACGAGGGTTATGAGGCGGTTGTTGGAGAAGCACTAGTGACTAGGCGTATCATGAGTGCCCAAGTCAAGGAGGAGGAGACTAACCAAAGGGAAAACTTATTCCATACTAGATGTTTTGTAAATCAAAAGGTTTGCAATTTAATCATAGATGGGGGGAGTTGTACTAATGTGGCTAGTTGTGAGATGGTAGAGAAATTGGGTTTACCTACATTAAAGCACCCTCAACCATATAGGCTTCAATGGTTGAATGATTGTGCGGAAGTGAAGGTGACAAAACAAGTGCTAGTGCCTTTTTCTATTGGGAAGTATGTGGATGAGGTCTTGTGTGATGTGGTACCTATGCATGCTTGCCATATCTTGTTGGGTAGACCTTGGCAATATGATAGGCGAGTGACACATGATGGGTTCAAGAACAAGTATTCATTTGTGTTGAAAAAGGAGTCCATTGTTTTACTTCCTTTGTCCCCAAAGCAAGTGTTGGAGGACCAATTGAAAAAAAAGAGGAGAGATGAGGCCGAAAAAAAGAGTGAATTAAAAAGTGAGATGGCCTTTGAAGATAAAAATGAAATGGCTGAAAAAAAGAGTGACAAAAAAAGTGAGATAGCCATACAAAAGAAAAAGGAGAGGAAAGAAAATGAGGGAAAAGAAAATGAGAGGAAAGAGGCCAAAAAGAAAACATACATGGCCCAAAAAAGTGAGTTGAAGCAATTGATGCACACACGTGAACCACTTGTGTTGATTCTTTATAAAGAGATCCTCTTTAACACAAGTGATATAGCCGGGTCCCTTCCGAGCATTGTTGTTTCACTTTTGCAGGAATTTGATGATATATTTCCGGAGGAGCTACCTCAAGGGCTACCACCATTGAGGGGGATTGAGCACCAAATTGATTTGGTGCCCGGGAGTGCATTACCAAATCGTCCGGCTTATAGGAGCAATCCGGAGGAGGCTAAGGAGCTTCAACGACAGGTAAGTGAGTTGTTAGATATGGGTTTTGTGCGTGAGTCCATGTCCCCTTGTGCTGTGCCTGTTTTGTTAGTTCCTAAGAAAGATGGTTCATGGCGTATGTGTGTGGATTGTAGGGCAATCAATAACATCACCATTAAGTATAGGCATCCCATACCTAGACTAGATGATATGTTAGATGAATTGCATGGTGCTTGTATCTTTAGCAAAATTGATTTGAAAAGTGGTTATCACCAAATTAGGATGAGGGAAGGTGATGAGTGGAAAACTGCTTTTAAAACCAAGTACGGGTTGTATGAGTGGATGGTGATGCCATTTGGCTTAACTAACGCTCCTAGCACCTTTATGAGGTTAATGAACCATGTCTTGCGTGCATACATAGGGAAATTTGTTGTTGTTTACTTTGATGATATCCTAGTATATAGCAAAGACTTGGATGAGCATGTTGATCACTTGAAACTTGTGCTAATCACACTAAGGGCTGAAAATCTATATGCTAACCTAAAGAAATGTGATTTTTGTACAAGCAAACTTGTCTTCCTTGGTTTTGTGGTAAGCTCACAGGGGATACAAGTGGATGAGGACAAGGTAAGTGCTATTCGAGATTGGCCATCGCCTACTACTGTTGGTCAAGTCCGAAGTTTTCATGGACTTGCAAGCTTCTATAGGAGGTTTGTAAAGGATTTTAGCACATTGGCAGCACCCATGACAGCGGTGATCAAGAAGAACGTTCCATTCCATTGGGGCGAGGAGCAAGAGAAGTCTTTTAATACTATTAAGCAAAAATTAATTAATGCTCCTTTACTTGTTTTGCCTGACTTTGCTAATACGTTTGAAATTGAATGTGATGCTTCAGGCGTAGGTATCGGCGGAGTTTTGATGCAAGGGGGACGGCCCGTGGCGTACTTTAGCGAGAAACTCAATGGAGCCGCCCTGAACTATCCCACGTATGATAAGGAGTTCTACGCACTTGTGAGGACTCTAGAGACGTGGCAGCACTACTTGAGGCCTAAGGAGTTTGTGATTCATACGGATCATGAGTCTCTAAAGCACCTTAAGGGGCAACAAAAGCTGAACAAGCGGCATGCCAAGTGGGTGGCATTCATAGAGACATTCCCCTACATAATAAAGTACAAACAAGGTAAGGAAAATATAGTGGCCGACGCACTATCACGAAGGTACTTACTTTTCTCTACCTTGGAGTCTAAAATATTGGGGTTTGAGCATGTCAAGGAGTTGTATGTGCTAGATGACGATTTTAAGAATGAGTTTGAAACTTGTATGCATGGTCCACATGATAAATTCTATTTGCATAATGGTTTCTTGTTTAGAGAAGATAGGTTGTGCATCCCTAGATCATCCGTTCGTGAATTACTTGTTAGGGAGGCACATGGGGGTGGTTTGATGGGACACTTTGGTGTGGCAAAAACTTTAAGTGCATTGCATGAACATTTCTATTGGCCACACATGAAGCGTGATGTTGAGCGTGTTTGTGATAAGTGCATAACTTGTAGACAAGCTAAGTCTAGGACACAACCACATGGATTGTATACACCACTTCCTGTTCCTAGTGAGCCTTGGGTTGACATTTCTATGGACTTTGTTTTGGGGTTGCCTAGGACTAAGAAGGGGAGGGATTCAATATTTGTTGTTGTTGATAGATTCTCTAAGATGGCACATTTCATTGCTTGTCACAAAACTGATGATGCGTCTCACATTGCGGATTTGTTCTTTAGAGAAGTCGTTAGGTTGCATGGCATGCCTAGGACTATTGTTTCTGACCGTGATGTTAAATTCTTGAGTTACTTTTGGAAGACTTTATGGGCTAAACTTGGCACAAAATTGTTGTTTTCTACTACTTGTCATCCTCAAACGGATGGGCAAACTGAAGTTGTCAATAGGACATTAGGAACACTTTTGCGTGCTATTCCTAAAAAGAACTTGAAGAATTGGGAAAATTGTTTGCCATTTGTTGAGTTTGCTTATAATCGTTGCGTGCATTTTACTACGAACTATTCGCCATTTGAAATTGTTTATGGTTTTAACCCTTTGACTCCGTTAGATTCGATGTCTTTACCTGTGAGTGAAAGGTTAAACATGGATGGAAAAAAGAAGGCGGAATTTGTTAGGAGTTTGCATGAGAAGGTCNTGCGAACACGGATGTGCACGTCCCAAGGAAAGCATGGGATCCCTTAGAGTTACCAGCGGGACCAATCACGAGGGGACGACTGAAGAAGTTTAAAGAGGCGTTACATGGGCTTATGAGCAAGGAAGAAGGACTTACAAGCAAGGTGCAAAGTGCTGAAGGGTTCATGATGCATGGAAATAAGTTTGGGAGCCAAAGGAACATTATTCAAGTGATAAATGAAGAGGAGGCCAGCAGCTTCGGCGCCCGAGCGGCCAGACATTACCGCCCGAGCGCCACACTCACTGTCCAGAACGTGAACTCCAGAAGCATCGGCGCCCGAGCGGTAACATTTTACCGCCCGAGCGTGACCTGTCCAGAAGAGCTCGCGCTCGAGCGGTAGAAACCCGCGCCCGAGCGCCGGCCAATCGCGAGAAAATCTTTAGTTCCTATTTTAGAGTTTTAATTATCTTGGTAACTTGATTTTGAGTATCCTTTTGATTTGTAATCAATATATGGACGAATTTTGGGATTGTAAAACATTAATTCAGATTATTATTGAGTTTATAAAACTTTTCTTTGAGAATTCTCTCAAAACAAGCTTAAGTTTCGTTATAACTTTTGCGTCGTATCAAATCGAACTTATCAAAAGATTTATCTTTTGTGGCGTTTTTCAATCGAATATCACGAGGGTTGCCAAGGACGAGTTCTTTGGAGGTTCTCTTGAACGCGATTGTTCCTATCGTTGATTAATTGTTGCTAGGCCGCGTGATCTAGAGGCGATTATCACACCTATCAATTACTTGTTTCAAAGATCGAGACGAAATCAAAGATCTCGTGGGCGGGATCGTATCAACGAAGGTACGTACTTTCCTCTACTTTGGAGTCTAAAATTTTGGGGTTTGAGCATGTCAAGGAGTTGTATGTGCTAGATGACGATTTTAAGAATGTGTTTGAAACTTGTATGCATGGCCCACATGACAAATTCTATTTGCATAATGGTTTCTTATTTAGAGAAGATAGGTTGTGCAACCCTCGATCATCCATTCTTGAATTACTTGTTGGGAGGCACATGGGGGTGGTTTGATGGGACACTTTGGTGTGGCAAAAACTTTAATTGCATTGCATGAACATTTCTATTGGCCACACATGAAGCGTGATGTTGAGCGTGTTTGTGATAAGTGCATAACTTGTAGACAAGCTAAGTCTAGGACACAATCACATGGATTGTATACACCACTTCCTGTTCCTAGTGAGCCTTGGATTGACATTTCTATGGACTTTGTTTTGGGGTTGCCTAGGACTAAGAAGGGGAGGGATTCAATATTTGTTGTTGTTTATAGATTCTCTAAGATGACACATTTTATAGCTTGTCATAAAACTGAAGACTCCGTGCCCGAGCGGTTGAATCTCGCGCTCGAGCGCGCCTTGTTCCGAGAAACATTATCTTTTCCTATTTTAGAGTTTTAATTAGTTAGGTAACTAGATTTATCATATCTTTTGATTTGTAGTCAATATATGGACGAAAAAATTGAACAATTTTCAGATTATCATTGATCTTTTATAAAAGTTTTTGAGTTTTCTCTCAACTTTTTCAAAGCTTTAGCTTTGTAAACAAAAATCAAACTTATCAAAGTTTTAACTTTGTGGCGTTTGTCGATCGTGCTTGTGCGGATTGTCTTAGACTTGTTCTTTGAAGGTTCGTCATAATTTTCGATTGTTTATTTCGTGATTATTTGTTGCTAAACTCTTCATAGTTTGGAGGTGAAAATCACAACACACACACTTGATTCAAAAGATCAGGACAACACGAATTCCTTGTTCGATATTAAATTGAGGGCGCGATTCATATTTAATCGTGTTTGCTTTTATTCGTACGTGGATTCACATCACTCTACTTCTTGGGTATTGGATACCGACTGTGGCTCACATCTCTGTAATGATTTACAGGTGATGGGAAGAAGTACGAGGCTCAGGGAAGGTGAGACCTTCTTGAGTTTGGGCAATGGGGCAAGAGTTGCTGCCATGGCTTGGGAGATGTTTACTTATTGTTGAACAATAATTTTAAATTTTTAAGAGATGTTATGTTTGTACCTGATTTGGTAGGAAAACATTGTTTCAATTTCTATGTTGATAAAGATGGATATTCTTGTTTATTTTGCAAAGGTGTTTGCAATATTTACAAGAATGAATGTTTGATTGGTACTGGTGAACTTGAAAACGATCTCTATAACTTAAAATTGAAAGATATTCCACTAAATGTCCATTTAAAGGCAGACAGCATATGAGATATGGATAAGTAAGTCTCCCAAATATTCTTGTCTTAGAATATGGGGGCCCTGCTTATGTGAAGCAGGTAGTGGAAGATAAAATTGGATTGTTGATCCATTTTATGTAACTTTGTGGGATATCCAAGGAATTAAGTTGGATATTGTTTCTATCATCCCCAAGAAACAAAAGTGTTTTTTTCTAGGAATGCAACCTTTTTGGAAAAAGAATTTCTATTGGATAGAAACGGGGAGATGATAGAACTCAAAGAGGTTCGAGAGACACCCACAATTGTCGAACCCACACCCGAAGAGCCAAGAGAGGAGATACAAGCTCCTAGAAGATCCGAGAGAGTCTCGAGACCACCTATGAGGTATGGTCTGCTTCTTGAAGAGGGCCATGATGAGCCTATCCATGGATGTGATACAAGGATCTTCAAGGAAGCGTTATCTGATGCCGATTCATCCAAGTGGCTTGAAGCAATGGAATCTGAGATGAATTCCATGCATTCGAACCAAGTGTGGAATCTCGTGGATCCACCTGAGGAAATTGTTCCCATAAGGTGTAAATGGATTTACAAGAGGAAACTTGGGCCAAATGGGAAGGTATTGACCTTCAAGGCGCGATTGATGACAAAAGGATATACTCAAAGACTAGGAGTTGACTTTGAGGAAACCTTTTCCCCAGTTGCAATGTTCAAGTCCATAAAGATATTGCTAGACATAGCTGCATGGTATGACTATGAGATATGGCAGATGGATGTCAAGACAGCCTTCCTTAATGGGGATATTAAGGAAGAGATATACAAGTCTCAACTTGAAGGGTTTACATCTATCGAAAGTGAGCATATGGTATGCAAACTTCAGAGATCAATTTATGGTCTAAATCAGGCATCTAGGAGTTGGAACCTCAGATTCGATAGTACAATCAAAGAGTTTGGCTTTACTAAGAATCCTGAGGAACCCTGTGTGTATAAGAAGGTCAGTGGGAGTGCTGTGACATTCCTGGTGCTTTATGTTGATGACATTCTACTCATTGGGAATGATGTAGGAATGTTGCAATCAACTAAAATATGGTTAGCAAGTAAGTTCTCGATGCAGGACTTGGGTGAAGCATCTTTTGTATTAGGAATACAGATCTATAGAGATATATCAAGAAGATTGCTTGGTCTCACCCAGTCCACATACATTGATACCATCGTGAAGCGGTTCTCGATGGATGAGTCCAAGAGAGGACATCTACCAATGTGTCNAGAGACACCCACAATTGTAGAACCCACACCCGAAGAGCCAAGAGAGGAGATACAAGCTCCTAGAAGATCCGAGAGAGTCTCGAGACCACCTATGAGGTATGGTCTGCTTCTTGAAGAGGGCCATGATGAGCCTATCCATGGATGTGATACAAGGATCTTCAAGGAAGCGTTATCTGATGCCGATTCATCCAAGTGGCTTGAAGCAATGGAATCTGAGATGAATTCCATGCATTCGAACCAAGTGTGGAATCTCGTGGATCCACCTGAGGAAATTGTTCCCATAAGGTGTAAATGGATTTACAAGAGGAAACTTGGGCCAAATGGGAAGGTATTGACCTTCAAGGCGCGATTGATGACAAAAGGATATACTCAAAGACTAGGAGTTGACTTTGAGGAAACCTTTTCCCCAGTTGCAATGTTCAAGTCCATAAAGATATTGCTAGACATAGCTGCATGGTATGACTATGAGATATGGCAGATGGATGTCAAGACAGCCTTCCTTAATGGGGATATTAAGGAAGAGATATACAAGTCTCAACTTGAAGGGTTTACATCTATCGAAAGTGAGCATATGGTATGCAAACTTCAGAGATCAATTTATGGTCTAAATCAGGCATCTAGGAGTTGGAACCTCAGATTCGATAGTACAATCAAAGAGTTTGGCTTTACTAAGAATCCTGAGGAACCCTGTGTGTATAAGAAGGTCAGTGGGAGTGCTGTGACATTCCTGGTGCTTTATGTTGATGACATTCTACTCATTGGGAATGATGTAGGAATGTTGCAATCAACTAAAATATGGTTAGCAAGTAAGTTCTCGATGCAGGACTTGGGTGAAGCATCTTTTGTATTAGGAATACAGATCTATAGAGATATATCAAGAAGATTGCTTGGTCTCACCCAGTCCACATACATTGATACCATCGTGAAGCGGTTCTCGATGGATGAGTCCAAGAGAGGACATCTACCAATGTGTGTCATGGCGTGTCCCTATCCAAGTCTATGTCTCCCAAGACTGATGCAGAGATAGCGGCGATGACAAGCATTCCTTATGCATCTGCGATTGGTAGCATCATGTATGGGATGATATCTACATGTCCTGACGTGGCTTTCGCACTAAGTGTAGTGAGTAGATATCAATCGAACCTTGGTCTTCCACACTGGAAAGCTGTGAAAGACATCCTCAAGTATTTGAGAAGGACCAATAAGTTGTTCTTGGTCTATGGGGGTGGAGAACTGAAATTGGAAGACTATACCGACTCTAGCTTCCAAAGCGATATCGATGACTTGAAGTCAACCTCTGGGTTTGTATTCATGCTCAATGGTGCTGCTGTCTTTTGGAAGAGTTCCAAGCAAGACAATACTGCGGATTCCAGCACAGAGGCCGAATACATTGCTGCATCAGATGCAACAAAGGAGGCTATTTGGATAAGGAATTTCGTCCAAGAGTTGGGCGACATTCCTAATGGAGTTACTCTTTTCCCGGTGTTTTGTGACAACACGGGAGCTGTAGCTCAAGCGAAGGAGCCAAGGTCTCATCAGAAATCCAAACACGTATTGAGAAAGTATCACATCCTCAAAGAGATTGTGGAAAGAGGAGAAGTGTCGATTGACACAGTCGGCTCCACAGATATTGTTGCTGATCCACTAACTAAGCCTTTACCTGGACCATTATTCGAGATGCATCGTGAATCGATGGGTTTGAAGCAAATGGGTAGTTGGCTCTAGTGCAAGTGGGAGATTGTTAGAGTAGGTGCTCGTCGAGCCAAGTGTTGGCCGAGTGTTCACAATGAAACTCTATGTATAAGCAATCTTTATTTTAATAATATTTGAAATTATTATTTTGGCACATCTTTATCTGTATACCCATGCTAGTTGCATAGATAAAGCCCTCGAATATACAAATAGTAGAAAGAATATGAGATGCTCATATGATGAGTATCATGAAACTCATATTTGGAATACTGTATATTCTAAACAGTTCCTAGTCAATTCAGCCGCCGCTAAGAAGGATATAGGCCGCTCGAGTTCGAGACTAGTATCTGCGATGTGAGTACCATGTTTCATTGGTAGGGGACATTGTGATGTCCGAGCATGCAGATAGGTGCTCCTGGTAGAGTGCACTGAACAACCCTCCATTAAAGGACTTTCCAAGTGGTTCTCACTTATCGAGTGGAAAAGTCCTAGTTTATGGTTGTACACCATTAGTCCTTATGACCCGGGACAACATTGAGACTCTATGTGCTAGAATTACACTTTGACTTGTTTACCGACTCTCATGGGGTCATCAGGTGGCAAGGTTGGGTGTTCTGTCGAAACATATAGGAGTCGATGCATTGTAGTCGGGGATTCACCGCTTACCTACGGGTATGGATATCCTATGTGTTTTTNATTTGGTCGGGATATATGAGATGAAGGGAACGTACTGTACGCTAACCATAATTGAATGGTTCGTGCAGGCACTATCATTTGATACCTAGGGAATCATGTAAGCGATGCTGCTAGGCGTTTAACATGATTGGTTGGGTACTATCAGACTTGAGTTCTGACATTCTTGTTATCAAGGAGTTGATAATTAAGAATGGAGCAATTGGGGTGATATGAATCTGGCCGGGCATGGCGTTCAAATGATTGGAAGGATCGTTGTGCGAGTGTTAGACGAAGTGGGAAACAAAAGCCTCCGCGCCCGAGCGGTCAAATTCTACCGCCCGAGCGCCAAAGTCACTGTCCAGAACGTGAACTCTAGAAGCATCGGCGCCCGAGCGGTAACATTTTACCGCCCGAGCGAAACCTGTCCAGAAGAGCTCGCGCTCGAGCGGTAGAAACCCGCGCCCGAGCGCCGCCCAATCGCGAGAAAATCTTTAGTTTCCTATTTTTGAGTCCTAATTGTTTTGGTAATTAGATTTTTCATATCTTTTTGAATTTGTAACAATATGTGGACGAAAATCCATCATTGTAAACATTGAATTATTGAGTTTATAAAAAAATTTCTTTGAGAATTCTTTCAAAAACAAGCTTAAGTTTTGTTATAACTTTTGTGTCGTATCAAATCAAACTTATCAAAAGATTTATCTTTTGTGGCGTTTTTCAATCGAATATCACGAGGGTTGCCAAGGACGGGTTCTTTGGAGGTTCTCTTGAACGCGTTTGTTCCTATCGTTGGTTAATTGTTGCTAGGCCGTGTGATCTAGAGGCGATTATCACACCTATTAATTACTTGTTTCAAAGATCGGGACAAATCAAAGATCCCGTGGGCGAGATCGCATCAAGTGGTATCAGAGCTTTTGGTTTTTGATTCAAGTAAGCGTATCCGTTCAATTCCTCGTAGAATTTTCAATACCGATTTTCGTGTAGCGATTTCTACGTATTTGTTGAATCTACAAAAAAAAATAAAAAATAAAAAATTCGGAGGTTACTGTTCAAATCCGGATTTACTGTTTGACTTACTGTTCACGCCACTGTTCAATTTCAGATTTACTATTCATCAGCCGGATTTACTGTTCACCCGAAAAAAAAAAAGAAAAAAAAATGAAAAAAAAATTGAATCGGGTGTTTGTTGAATTTTAGCGCTTATATTTCAGCGTTAAGTTTGTCCTTGTCATTTAGTCGCATTTTAGTCAATTTCCAAAGTGGCTTATTCTTGTGTGGTCTAAGTGAGTTGAATTTCAAGCGTCACAGGATTGATCTCATAAGTTTGATACGTGGATGCCACGAGACCTAAGCGCCCCTTGAGAATTCTAACTTAGAGTGAAAATATTTGAGTGGAGTGAATTTTCATTGGAGTGATTTATGAGGTTTTGTGGTGAGGAAAAAAAAAACGAGTGCGAGTGAATTTTCATTGGAGTGACTAGTGAGAATTTGTGGTTAGGAAACTTTATTCTTTTATTGTTTTATACTAACCTTTTCTTGCAGGTATAATGGTTGACGATCGTCAATTTCAAACAATGTTAAGGGGGTTGGATAAAATGTGGGAGAAGGAGTTTAAGCCCCTTCATGAGAAATATAGGCGGTGCGGAATGGATAATCCACGTGAAGTTGACTGGGCTAGGAGAGTCAAGGAGAGTGGAGCACCACGCCTGGTATCGGGTAATGATAGGAGGTGCAAATTGAGTGGTAGGCAGGGAAGTGACTCGTGGAAAGAGTTTTTGACATCCGCACGAAGGTCGAGTGAAGAGAAGAAGGTCAAGACTAGACCGAAGTTGGTTTTGAAGCATGGGTATCAAGGTACATCTAAAATTTAAAATGTTAGTACTTATGATATTCAATGTATTTGGTGTCTAGAGTTTGGACATGATATTAGCCAATGTCCAAATGAGTAGGTGAATGTACTGGATTCCAGAGTTGATTGTGAATCTTAGGTTGCAGTCGAGTGTGGAGTTGAAGTGAGCATTGATGTTGAAACTAAAGTGGTGGTTGAGAGAATTGAGGAGGTTGGTATTCCACTGATTACTGACTTGATCTTAGAATGTTGTGCTGCGGAGGGTGAATCCTTAGATGATGAATTTGCTTCTAATGTGTGCGCTAAGGAGGAGAAAGAAGAAAGTAGTAATAATTTGTTGCACGCATGTTATGATTCATCATGTACCTTTCTTGATCAACCTATTTCAATTGTAATTACTGATGATCAATTGCAATTTAATTGTGAGAGTGAAAAAGCATTTAAAATGGTCGAAATAATGAGTGGTCAAAAGAGTGAGGTGGCCATAGAAAGAAAAGAAAAAGAAAATGCAAAAGAGGCCAAAAGAAGATAAAAAGAAAATAAATTAAAGGCCCAAAAGAGTGAAAATGAGCGTGATTTAATTTTGTATAAATCTCTCCAAGTACCTTTGTACAAAGATGAGCTTTATATATCTAGTGATGATATAGCCGTTCAATCCCGACCAGTATTAATTCTTCTTTGCAGGACTTTGGCGCCCTCATGATGAGGAGAAGAGCACGTGTTGATGATTTTGGAAAGCCATGGGATGATCCATATGACTTCGAGAGCAATCAAGGTGAGGTAAGGTTAGTTGCGAACGCAACAACCATGACGTATGACTTCCGTCCTTATCTTAATTCTTTGTTGTATCGTTTCCCAAAACTTAGAGAATATCTTGCAAATGTGGTTGTTAAGGGGTCGGATGTAACTTTACCCTTATTCCTTGATTGTTACGAATTTGAGACCATGGATGAATTGCATATACCTACTATGAATTTTGATGTCTCACTATTTACTAAGTTAGTGGAGTTTGCTTGCTACAATGGTTTGTATACCTTAGACTTAGATTTTTGTGATGAGATGAGATATTACCTGGATAGTACATTTAGTGTGTTCTATTTGCATGATTTATGTTGGTTTGATGATGGTTTTGAGAGGTGCAAGGGTGAACATGATTATTTCTTTGTTCATGATGAATACGTGTTTAAAGAGAATAAATTTTTCATCCTACACCCATTGCATGAGTTGTTGTTTGATATTGAGGCACATGACATTTGTTTGATTGGTAGCCATGAAGTAACTAGAGCCATTGATAGGATGCATGAATTTTTACTATGGTTTCATATGAGGAGGTATATTGAGTGGAATTGTGAAACATGCATTGCACATAAGAATTTTTATGATCATAATGAATACAATTTTAAGGAGGATAAGTTGTTTGTTCTAAATTCATTGCATGAGTTACATGCTAGTGAGGACTATTGTGGTGGTTTTAACTTTGATAAAACGCATCATTATATGTGTTGGTTACATATGACGAGGTATGATAAGTGGTGTAGTGAAAGGTGCATTGCCTATAGGGAGAGGGCACCTGAGCTAGATTCTTATATCGTGCGTGAACTACGTCATATTCCTAGTGAGCTATGGTCGTACATGTGTATGAAATTTGTTGTGGTGTTGTCTAGGTCTAAGAAGGGGAGAAATCTGATCTTTGTGATACTTAATGCTATATTATTGTCCTTATTTGGTGTTACATGTTATCTATCGTCCGGAGTAATAGGGGAATACATAGACAGGACAACCGTTAAGTTGGGATTTCCAGTGCTGATGGAGCGAGCAAATGATAGCGCCTACAAACCTGAGCTTAAAGGTAAGTATGTTGATAATATCATCCTTGTTATTACTAACTTGCTTCGTTTTTGTGTAAGGGGACAAGATTTTAAGACAAATCTTTTTGAAGAAGGGGAGTATGATATGAATCTGGCCGGGCATGGCGTTCAAATGATTGGAAGGATCGTTGTGCGAGTGTTAGACGAAGTGGGAAACAGAAGCCTCCACGCCCGAGCGGTCAAATTCTATCGCCCGAGCGCCAAAGTCACTGTCCAGAACGTGAACTCCAGAAGCATCGGCGCCCGAGCGGCAACAATTTACCTCCCGAGCGCGACCTGTCCAGAAGAGCGCGCGCTCGAGCGGTAGAAACCCGCGCCCGAGCGCCGCCCAATCGCGAGAAAATCTTTAATTTCCTATTTTTGAGTCCTAATTGTTTTGGTAATTAGATTTTTCATATCTTTTTGATTTTGTAACAATATATGGACGAAAATCCATCATTGTAAAAATTGAATTATTGAGTTTATAAAAACTTTTCTTTGAGAATTCTCTCAAAAACAAGCTTAAGTTTCGTTATAACTTTTGCGTCGTATCAAATCAAACTTATCAAAAGATTTATCTTTTGTGGCGTTTGTCAATCGAATATCACGAGGGTTGCCAAGGACGGGTTCTTTGGAAGTTCTCTTGAACGCTATTGTTCCTATCGTTGGTTAATTGTTGCTAGGCCGCGTGATCTAGAGGCGATTATCACACCTATCAATTACTTGTTTCAAAGATCGGGACAAATCAAAGATCCCGTGGGCGGGATCGCATCAAGTGGTATCAGAGCTTTTGGTTTTTGATTCAAGTAAGCGTATCCGTTCAATTCCTCATAGAATTTTCAATACCGATTTTCGTGTAGCGATTTCTACGTATTTGTTGAATCTACAAAAAAAAATAAAAAATAAAAAATTCGGAGGTTACTGTTCAAATCCGGATTTACTGTTTGACTTACTGTTCACGCCACTGTTCAATTTCAGATTTACTATTCATCAGCCGGATTTACTGTTCACCCGAAAAAAAAAAAGAAAAAAAAATGAAAAAAAAATTGAATCGGGTGTTTGTTGAATTTTAGCGCTTATATTTCAGCGTTAAGTTTGTCCTTGTCATTTAGTCGCATTTTAGTCAATTTCCAAAGTGGCTTATTCTTGTGTGGTCTAAGTGAGTTGAATTTCAAGCGTCACAGGATTGATCTCATAAGTTTGATACGTGGATGCCACGAGACCTAAGCGCCCCTTGAGAATTCTAACTTAGAGTGAAAATATTTGAGTGGAGTGAATTTTCATTGGAGTGATTTGTGAGGTTTTGTGGTGAGAAAAAAAAAACGAGTGCAAGTGAATTTTCATTGGAGTGACTAGTGAGAATTTGTGGTGAGGAAACTTTATTCTTTTATTGTTTTATACTAACCTTTTCTTGCAGGTATAATGGTTGACGATCGTCAATTTCAAACAATGTTAAGGGGGTTGGATAAAATGTGGGAGAAGGAGTTTAAGCCCCTTCATTAAAAAAATTTTGGCGGTGCGGAATGGATAATCCACGTGAAGTTGACTGGGCTAGGAGAGTCAAGGAGAGTGGAGCACCACGCCTAGTATCGGGTAATGATAGGAGGTGCAAATCGAGTGGTAGGCAGGGAAGTGACTCGTGGAAGGAGTTTTTGACATCCGCACGAAGGTCGTGTGAAGAGAAGAAGGTCAAGACTAGACCGAAGTGGGTTTTGAAGCATGGGTATCAAGGTACATCTAAAATTTCAAATGTTAGTACTTATGATATTCAATGTATTTGGTGTTTAGAGTTTGGACATGATATTAGCCAATGTTTAAATGAGGAGGTGAATGTACTGGATTCCAGAGTTGATTGTGAATCTAAGGTTGCAGTCGAGTGTGGAGTTGAAGTGAGCATTAATGTTGAACCTAAAGTGGTGGTTGAGAGAATTGAGGAGGTTGGTATTCCACTGATTTCTAACTTGATCATAGAATGTTGTGCTGTGGAGGGTGAATCCTTAGATGATGAATTTGCTTCTAATGTGTGCGCTAAGGAGGAGAAAGAAGAAAGTAGTAATAATTTGTTGCACGCATGTTATGATTCATCATGTACCTTTCTTGATCAACCTATTTCAATTGTAATTACTGATGATCAATTGCAATTTAATTGTGAGAGTGAAAAAGAATTTAAAATGGCCGAAATAATGAGTGATCAAAAGAGTGAGGTGGCCATAGAAAGAAAAGAAAAAGAAAATGCAAAAGAGGCCAAAAGAAGAGAAAAAGAAAATAAATTAAAGGCCCAAAATAGTGAGTATGTGCGTGATTTAATTTTGTATAAATCTCTCCAAGTACCTTTGTACAAAGATGAGCTTTATATATCTAGTGATGATATAGCCGTTCAATCCCGAGCAGTATTAATTCTTCTTTGCAGGACTTTGGCGCCCTCATGATGAGGAGAAGAGCAAGTGTTGATGATTTTGGAAAGCCATGGGATGATCCATATGACTTCGAGAGCAATCAAGGTGAGGTAAGGTTAGTTGCCAACGCAACAACCATGAGGTATGCCTTCCGTCCTTATCTTAATTCTTTGTTGTATCGTTTCCCAAAACATAGAGAATATCTTGCAAATGTGGTGGTTAAGGGGTCGGATGTAACTTTACCCTTATTCCTTGATTGTTATGAATTTGAGACCATGGATGAATTGCATATACCTACTATGAATTTTGATGTCTCACTATTTACTAAGTTGGTGGAGTTTGCTTGCTACAATGGTTTGTATACCTTAGACTTAGATTTTTGTGATGAGATGAGATATTACCTGGATAGTACATTTAGTGTGTTCTATTTGCATGATTTATGTTGGTTTGATGATGGTTTTGAGAGGTGCAAGGGTGAACATGATTATTTCATTGTTCCTGATGAATACGTGTTTAAAGAGAATAAATTTTTCATCCTACACCCATTGCATGAGTTGTTGTTTGATATTGAGGCACATGACATTTGTTTGATTGGTAGCCAGGAAGTAACTAGAGCCATTGATAGGATGCATGAATTTTTACTATGGTTTCATATGAGGAGGTATATTGAGTGGAATTGTGAAACATGTATTGCACATAAGAATTTTTATGATCATAATGAATACAATTTTAAGGAGGATAAGTTGTTTGTTCTAAATTCATTGCACGAGTTACATGCTAGTGAGGACTATTGTGGTGGTTTTAACTTTGATAAAACGCATCATTATATGTGTTGGTAACATATGACGATTATATGTGTTGGTTACATATGACGAGGTATGATAAGTGGTGTAGTGAAAGGTGCATTGCCTATAGAGAGAGGGCACCTAAGCTAGATTCTTATATCGTGCGTGAACTACGTCTTATTCCTAGTGAGCTATGGTCGTACATGTGTATGAAACTTGTTGTGGTGTTGACTAGGTCTAAGAAGGGGAGAAATCTGATCTTTGTGATACTTAATGCTATATTATTGTCCTTATTTGGTGTTTCATGTTATCTATCGTCCGGAGTAATAGGGGAATACTTAGACAGGACAACCGTTAAGTTGGGATTTCCAGTGCTGACGGAGCGAGCAAATGATAGCGCCTACAAACCTGAGCTTAAAGGTAAGTATGTTGATAATATCATCCTTGTTATTACTAACTTGCTTCGTTTTTGTGTAGGGGGACAAGATTTGAGGACAAATCTTTTTGAAGAAGGGGAGTATGCTATGAATCTGGCCGGGCATGGCGTTCAAATGATTGGAAGGATCGTTGTGCGAGTGTTAGACGAAGTGGGAAACAGAAGCCTCCGCGCCCGAGCGGTCAAATTATACCGCCCGAGCGCCAAAGTCACTGTCCAGAACGTGAACTCCAGAAGCATCGGCGCCCGAGCGGTAACATTTTACCGCCCGAGCGCGACCTGTCCAGAAGAGCTCGCGCTCGAGCGGTAAAAACCCGCGCCCGAGCGCCGCCCAATCGCGAGAAAATCTTTAGTTTCCTATTTTTGAGTCCTAATTGTTTTGGTAATTAGATTTTTCATATCTTTTTGATTTTGTAACAATATATGGACGAAAATCTATCATTGTAAACATTGAATTATTGAGTTTATAAAAACTTTTCGTTGAGAATTCTCTCAAAAACAAGCTTAAGTTTCGTTATAACTTTTGGGTCGTATTAAATCAAACTTATCAACAGATTTATCTTTTGTGGCGTTTGTCAATCGAATATCACGAGGGTTGCCAAGGACGGGTTCTTTGGAGGTTCTCTTGAACGCGATTGTTCCTATCGTTGGTTAATTGTTGCTAGGCCGCGTGATCTAGAGGCGATTATTACACCTATCAATTACTTGTTTCAAAGATCGGGACAAATCAAAGATCCCATGGGCGGGATCGCATCATGGGGTATGCTCAAATAAGGACAAGTTTAGTCCGAATCACATGGAGATGTGAACCCACGACTAGTTGTATCAATGAACCATTGAGGGCAACACAAGTTCTAGTTTTCTAGATCCCGTTGAGAAGTAAAATAGTTCAATGTGTTAAACGGCTAATAAAGGAGTTTATAAGCGTAAAGAAAAATAGAAGTATGACTTCTATGAGGGAAATGTAACTTTTAATTTGTGGAAGGGTTCCTAAATTAAAAGTTGGCCAAACAAGTAATATATTTGAAAATTGTGATTTTCATAAACATTATTATGAACTAAATTAAATTAATTCAAAGTGTTGAATTAATTAAACACTAGTGGACCTAGTAGAGTCCAAATAATTAAATTAATTCAAGTGTTGGATTAATTAAATTACATTGGACCTTGTAGAGCCCAATTAGAAATAATTATTATACTAGTGGGCTTGAGTAAAATCAAGTAAATGTTAAATGGTCTCAAATGTGTTTGAGACATTTAAATAAAAGTCATGGGCTTTGTAATTGTTATATGCCCAAATAAAAATAATGTGCAAGGAGAAGTGAAGGGTTGGAGACTACTTTTTCAATCTCCAAGGCTTGGGATGCTAAAAAGGGGTTTTAGCTTTTTACACAACCAAAAAAAAAACTCATTCTCCCACACACAACACTCACCTTGGCCGAATTTTTAGAAGATCATTCTCTCAAAATTTTTCTCTCATCTTGTTCTTCAATGGTTGGAGAAACAATTGTCTTCTCAAAGAAAAATGCCCTACATTTTCAAGTGCAAGTGTAAGGTGGATCTTTTAAGTTTTGTGGTGGGCTTGATTTTGAAGGAAAGAAGGAAGCTTGTAGATTGTCTTGCTTTGAAGAGCTTAGTTGTATATCAACTAAGTTGGAGCCATCATCAATCTCAAGAGATTGAAAGGTATATTTCTTTAAACACACTATGTATGACATTTTGGTGTTTTTGTATTTGCTACACATTATAGAAATGAGGTGCTCGGTTTTCTTGATGAAAAACAAATTTTGAAACTTCCGTTGCGCACTTCGGCACCTTATTCGATCCCCTTTCAGTTTCATTGGTAGGGGACATTGTGATGTCCAAGAATGAAGATAGGTGCTCCTAGTAGAGTGCAACCCTCCATATAGGACTTTCCAAGTGGTTCTCACTTATCGAGTGGAAACGTCCTAGTTTATGGTTGTACACCATTAGTCCTTATGACCCGGGACAACATTGAGACTATATATGCTAGCATTGCACTTTGACTTGTTTACCGACTCTCATGGGGTCATGAAGTGGCAAGGTTGGATGTTCTGTCGAGATATATATGAGTCGATGCATTGTAGTCAGGGATTCACCGCTTACTTTCGGGTATGGATATCCTATGTGTATGTAGTATGAAATATCTGAGCAGAGTGTTGGTTGTAATTATGAAAGGGGTTTCACAGATTACACCATCGATTAAACTACGACATGACACATAGTATCGATTCTTTGACAGCTCTCGATAAACCAATAGTTGTCGAATCGGTCGGGATATATGAGTTGAAAGAACCGTACTGTACGCTAACCATAATTGAATGATTCTTGCAGGCACTATTATTTGATACCTAGGGAATCACGTAAGCGATGCTGCTAGGCGTTTAACATGATTGGTTGGGTACTATCAGACTTAAGTTCTGACATTCTTATTATCAAAGAGTTGATAAATAAGAATGGAGCAATTGGAGTATGCTCATATAAGGACATGTTTAGTCCCGAATCAGATGGAGATGTGAGCCCACGGCTAGTTGTATTAATGAACCATTGAGGGCAACACAAGTGCTAACTTTCTAGATCCCGTTGAGAAGTAAAATAGTTCAATGTGTTGAACGGCTTATAAAAGAGTTTATAATTGTAAATATAAATAGAAGTATGACTTCTATGAAAGGATTATGGGAATGTAATTTTAAAAGTTGGCCAAATAAATAAGAGATTGAAGATTGAGAAAGTTGTTCTCGATACACCTACTCGGTCATCAAACTCATTTACAACTAGATCTACTACAAATAACAGATGTATAATGTGAAAGGAGATCGGTTACGGTGTTCAAATGAGCAACGGAGGTTCAAAATTTTATTTTCAAGAAGAAAATTCGAACACCTCAACTATTATGTGTAGCAAATACAAAAACCACAACATTGACATTCATAGTGTGTTTAGAAATGTACCTATCAATCTCAAAGATTGATGTAATGGCTCCAACCAAGTTGTAAACAACTTGGCTCTTCAAAGGAAAGACAAATCTACAAGCTCTCCTTGTTCTTGAGTCCTTCCTTCAAAATAAGGACCACCACCAAACTTAAAAGATCCACCTTACACTTGCACTAGAAAATGTCGGGCATTTTTCTTTGAGAAGATAATTGTTTCTCCAACTATTGAAGAACAAGATGAGAGAATAATTTTGAGAGAATTTTTAATGCAAAATTTCGGCCAACAACATGGGATGATGAGAGAAGAGGTTTTTTCTTGGTGTATGAAAAAGTTAAAGTGAATATGAGAGACACATGCCTTGTTTATTGAAAAAGGTTGTCTCCAACTCTTCACCTCCCCATGCATATTATTTTTATTTGGGCATTTATCAATTATAAAGCCCATGGACTTTATTTAAATGTCTCAAACACATTTGAGACCATTTAACATTTACTTGATTTTACTCAAGCCCACTAATTTAATAATTATTTCTAATTGGGCTCTACAAGGCCCAATGTGATTTAATTAATTCAACACTTGAATTAATTTAATTATTTAGACTCTACTAGGTCCACTAGTATTTAATTAATTCAACACTTTGAAGTAATTTAATTTAGTCCATAATAATGTTTATGAAAATCACAATTTTCAAAAACATTACTTGTTTGGCCAACTTTTAATTTAGGAACACTTCCTCAAATTAAAATTTACATTCTCTCATAGAAGTCATACTTCTATTTTTTCTTAAGCTTATAAACTTCTTTATAAGCCGTTCAACACATTGAACTATTTTACTTCTCAACGGGATCTAGAAAGCTAGTACTTGTGTGGCCCTCAATGGTCCATTAATACAACTAGCCGTGGGTTCACATCTCCATGTGATTCGGACTAAACATGTCCTTATTTGAGCATACCCCAATTGCTCCATTCTTAATTATCAACTCCTTGATAACAAGAACGTCAGAACTCAAGTCTGATAGTACCCAACCAATCATGTTAAACGTCTAACATCATCGCTTACGTGATTCCCTAGGTATCAAATGATAGTGCCTGCAAGAACCATTTAATGATGGTTAGCGTACAGTACGGTCCCTTCATCTCATATATCCCGACCGATTCGACAACCATTGGTATATCGTGAGTTGTCAATGAATCGATACTATGTGTCATGTTGTAGTTGCATCGATGATGTAATCTATGAAACCCCTTTCATAATTACCACCATACTCTGATCAGAGATTTCATACTACATACATATAGGATATCCATACCCGAAGGTAAGCGGTGAATCCCCGACTACAATGCATCGACTCCTATATGTTTCGACAAAACACCCAACCTTGCCACCTGATGACCCCTTGAGAGTCGGTAAACAATTCAAAGTGCAATGCTAGCACATAGAGTCTCAATGTTGTCCTGGGTCATAAGGACTAATGGTGTACAACCATAAACTAGGACGTTTCCACTCGATACGTGAGAACCATTTGGAAAGTCCTTTATGGAGGGTTGTTCAGTGCACTTTACCAGGAGCACCTATCTGCATGCTCGGACATCACAATGTCCCCTACCAATGAAACATGGTACTCACATCGCAGATACTAGTCTCGAACTCGAGCTGCCTATATCCTTCCTAGAGGCGACTGAATCGACTAGGAACTATTAAGAATATACAGTATTCGAAATATGAGTTTCATGATACTCATCATATGAGCATCTTATATTCTTTCTACGTTTTGTATATTCAAGGACTTTATCTATGCAACTAGCATGGGTATACCGATAAAGATGTGCCAAAATAATATTTTCAAATATTATTAAAATAAAGATTGCTTATACATAGAGTTTCATTGTGAACCCTCGACCAACACTTGGCTCGACGGGCACCTACTCTAACATAAGGAACGTAGTAACTCGATCCCGTTCTCTTACTTTCCACCCCTTCTTCTGACTCGATCCACTATGTAGCTATAGGTTTGCTTATTGACCCATTGGTGCAAAAGAGTAATACCCACATACCAATATCATGAGTATGTTTAACCCCACTAATGCCATCGATCTCCCTAACTACCTGGTCAGGAATAGGAGAAAAAATAAGTATAGAAACTAGCACAGAGCTCGATGATCTACAGATGAAAACAGTAAGTTACTCCGCTCTTTTGACAAGCAAGAACAGCCGCTTTCTTCTGGGCTTTAATGTCCGTTAAACAAGGAAGGCATCCCTGAATAAAACAATTAATTTGCCTCTTCATAGGAGACTCATACCCGCTTGGTAGAGATGAAAGGGCTGACGATGAGAACAAGATACAGTGAAGACCAGCCATGAACTTAGCCAAAATGGTACCCATTCTTATTTCACTTTTTTTACCCAACGTAGAAAACTAATAAGCAACCTGACGCAATCTGGCTTGAAAGCCTCCATTTGCTGAATTCCTATCACTAGCCGAGCTTGCTTCTTTGAGGGCTCAAGTGAGCATTTTACAGGACGAGCTTGCATCAGTAAGTCAGAGTCACTCCCCCATTAATCCTTACTTTATTTATTTCATTTTTATTTGGTTTGGAAGTGACTTTATCGAGGTCCTGTTAAATGACCAGAGATTCACGTACTGATGCTATTCTGGGTCAGCAGTACCAAGCTAATAGGAAAAAGATTCATTTTACTAACAATGATATTGGTATGTTGCCGCGTCAATCTCGATCAAACTATATGACATAAGTGTTGAATGTAGACGGACATTCTCTTCCCCGAAGGCCTAGAAGTAAGCCATAACTCTTAACGATGCAAGGAATAGCTATCGTTTTGTGCCCAAGTCCAAGCATTGGCTCTTCCCTTATATTCATACCACAATTAGAAGGTATGGTAAACACTGATGATCGAAACATATTTTCCAGTGCCTAGTCTTCCATTAAAGAAGAGGAGCGGACCAACTCCTAGAAGAGAATACCTGCTAAGCCGATGGGAAAGGTATAGTTACGTATTAGAACTTTTATACTACGAAAATCACAGGTATTAGCATAATAACTTGGATTGCTACCGGAATGTTTGTCATCAATTGAACTCCTAACTGACACCAATTTGTGCTCTCCTATGAGTAGGAGTTCTTGGTCTTGAATATGCGTTGTTCTCTTTCTTGTTGATTTCGCAGGACACACATATATTGAATTAATAGAGAAATAAGGCGACGGACGGAACAGATTGCATTATTCTCAGGGACATAGCCATTACGAGATTAGACCGATCAGAGAATGGAAGAGGTAATTAATAAAGAGTTGCATGTATCGATTCTTTACTTTAAAAGTTGCACTAGCATTAGCAGGAGGAGCACTAGAAATAACCTCTCTCAGATGTCCATAATTGATCGGATAAAGAAGTTATCCAAGTTATTCAAAAGGTATTCGATAAATATTCATCCCCAGCTCTGCTCTTATTGCTAGCTCTTTTCTTTTTTGCCTTGCACTGAAGAAGAAAGATTAGATGCGCCTTCTCCGCTATTTGCGACGTGAATCGAGTTGTAAGACTAGAAAATGAAGGAAGCATTTTTCTTCTTGATAAGGAGAAAGGGCAATATTGGAAGCAGATTCAGCCAGCCCGGAGTAACCAGAGCAAGTTCTCTCCAAAGTGGGAAGGACTATTCTTGCAAAAGAAGAACTCTCTGTTCTTTCTTTCTAGTCTGGGTCTGCTTTGCCAATTCACTGATAGTTATGATTCTTCAATCTCGAAAGTGAAAAGATCAGGATTGGATGTTCTTCAAAGATCTCCCCTGCTTACCTTTAGCGGGCATCAAAACGACTTATATTAATAATAAGGAGGGATACACAAACCCGAGCCTTCAAAAATTAAACAGATTCCACTATAGCAACTCAACTCTTTAGATCAGGAATCGCCTTTATTATATTATCTATTTTTTTGTTATGTACCGTAATTTTAACTACTTTAAAATTTGCGGAAAAATAAAAAATTTCTTAATTAAATAGAAACCTTCAAATTGCGATAACAATAAACTGATCATTTAAAATATTTGCAATGAAAATATCACAAATAAAGTTTTCTAAAAACACTTATTTAAATATTGTACACAATAACATGAAATCAGAATATTTGAAACATTGCATAATGTCTTAAAAACATGGGCGGTCCTCGGGTTTAGCCTCTTGCTCATTCCAAGCCGGCTCATTGGTCCCCACCCCTCGTCTCCTCAAAGTCATCCTCACCTGCATCAATCAAATCTAGTGAGTCTAAAGACTCAACATGTATAAATTGGTAATAACAAGTAATACATAATAAAATCACATTATCTTTAAAATAGAGCGTACATACTTGAAACTTAAACGTAATAGCATAAACATACTTGAACTTGAACGTAATAACATAAACGTAGAGGTGTCATCATCATAAAACTTTTCTTAAAGGTGATTGCATCATACATACTTGAGCATACATAACATCATTTTGCGTAGAGATATGTTTCAAAGCTAGTGACCCATACATAAATGTGCCTGATCAAGCTAAACCACAGTACTGGGCTGGCAGGTAAAGTCCACTACCACATACATGAGATCCCCGTTCATGCTTTAACGGGTGGATTGGTCCCTGGTCATGCTTTACCATTTTCCAATCCTGATCTAAACCCGGTCATACTTTACCGGGGTGGAGAGGTTCTCGGTCACGTTCACCGACTTCCAAACCCGTTCATAATTTTGTCACAAGACATTTAGCATACCTCAAAAACTTAAAAGTATTTTCTTTTTGCACGTCGAACATACTTATTTGGCATTGAGGGATTCGTTGGATCTCGCTTGAGGCCACTGATGCACATACTAACATGAGTTCAAACACTTATCTTTCATAGCTTAGACGTAGATATTCGTGCTCGCCACCGCAACAAATAAATAGCTTATGACATTCTGGATCACTCGAGACTTGACCTCGTTTAATAATCATACTAAACCATGATATTGAACCCCAAAACAAAATCCTATGTATTATATTCATAACCATAAAACACATTCTATATTTTATACTCAAAATTTAAAAAAAAAAAATTTTAAAAGGGGGGTACACGGACCCCATGTAGGGGTCCGGGTACATGCTGGAAATTCGCATTTTGAAGGAAAAATGGCACTAACTCCGTGTACAGGTCCGACTTCTGGTCCGTGTAGGTGCTGGAATCGTGAACAAACGGAGTTCCCTACACTTGTGACTTAATCCTACCTCAAGACCCATCCTAGGATGCTAAGAGACGTATTCGAACTCAAACAAATACCCCAAAACAACTACACATCACAAGCAACGTAACCCAATCCATGAACTTGCCATTTGACACCAAAACGCATCCTACGACTTCTAATGCAAACAAGTGCCTATCGATGTGAAAAGAAACACCAAAAACCATCTCAACATCATACTCAACATGCTTAAATGCAGCAGCAAACACCCGTCGATCCCCAACGAAGCCTGCAACAATAAAACTTCAAGAACACATTTTCATAAAAGTTGCGGTTTGAGCAGTCCCACAAAAACAATCATAACTCATTCATTTCTTATCTAAATATTTTGAATTTACTTTCAAATCAAAGGTATAAAAAAGTTCAATGTTTTATATGTAGAAAGTTTTTTCAGAATATCGACCAAAAAGTCGTCGTTTTTAAAATGACAGCAAACTCGTGTTTTGAGATCCAAAATGTTTCAGAAATCGATGCAATGCATAATTGCTCAAACTTTTCTCATAACAATCAAATTTTCACGTATAACATACATCAAAATATCTACTATGATGAGATCGATGCATAAACGAAAGAATATACATGCCTTTGGTCTTGAAACGTAGGAAATCTCGCAAATCTCAACGATCCGGACACGAGGAAGAAATTTGGAGCTTCTTTCTATTCTCAAATGGTAGAATAGATGGAAATGGAGCTCAAGAACCCTTGAGGAGAGAAGGGAAATAAATGAGGGGAAATGGAGGAGAATTGATGGGCATGAATTTTCTTCCGGAGAAGACTTGGCCAAAGTCTTGTAATTGGAGGCAAGTGGAATGGAATAAGGGTAATTTATGGATAATTTAAATATATTGATTAGGTTTAAACTAATTAATCAATATATGGTGTAGTCCAAATAAAATTTTAGACTACTCGAGACTTGAAAACCGATACATAAAATATTCCTAAATTTACAAAAGTTGCACCACAATTAAGGGAAAATAAAAATACTAATTGTCATAGAATAAAATACTCCGTAACTTAAAAATTCCTATCCCCGGTCCGGACTCGTGTATTTGCCTGAAAAATTGGAACTCAAATAATACAATTTCATAAATCATGCATTTAAATAAAAAATTTCCTTTTAAACTTAAATAAATATTTTTACGATTTAAATAAATGCATGTGTTTTACGTGTACTGATTTTGGGCTCTACAGTTTCTCCCCCACTTAAATAAATTTCGTCCTCGAAATTAAATCTTACCAAACAGTTCCGGATAGCGACTTTTCATATCTGCCTCGGTCTCCGAAGTGGCCTCCTCCATTGATTGATTTAGCCACCGGACTTTGACCAATTTGGTCACTTTGTTCCGAAGTCTCTGCTCCTGTCTGTCTAGAATTTGGACAGGTATTTCCTCATACGACATATCTGGAGCCAACTGCAACGGCTCAAAACTCAAAACATGCGAAGAGTTTGCTATATATTTTCTCAGCATCGAGACATGGAACATATTGTGCACTCCAGCCAGATTCGGCGGTAGGGCTACACGATAAGCTAGTGTCCTAACTATGTCAAGAATTTCGAACGGTCCAATAAACCTCAGACTAAGCTTGCCTATCTTCCCAAATCTCATAACACCCTTCCTGGGTGTTATCTTCACGAAAACGTGATCACCTACGGCACACTCAAGATCCCTCCTCCTCTTATCAGCATAACTCTTTTGACGACTCTGTGCGGTCTTCATCCTGTCTCGGATCTTGACCACCACATCTGCAGTCTGCTAAACAATCTCTAGACCAAGTTCTGATCTCTCACCGACTTCATCCCAATGAATCGGCGATCTGCACTTTCTCCCATACAATGCCTTGTAAGGAGCCATACCTATAAAGGATTGAAAACTGTTGTTGTAGGTAAACTCCACTAGAGGTAGCTTCGATTCCCAATTCCCATGGAAATCTATCACACAAGCTCGCAACAAGTCTTCTAAAATCTGAATCACTCGCTCAGATTGGCCATCTGTCTGCGGATGAAATGCAGTACTGAATAACAATTTCGTCCCCATGGTTGCATGTAAACTCTTCCAGAAGGACGATGTGAATCTCGGGTCTCTGTCGGATACAATCGTAACTGGGATCCCGTGCAAACGAACTATCTCCCTGATATAGAGCTCCGCATACTGCGTCATGGAGAAAGTTGTCTTCACAGGCAAGAAGTGTGCTGACTTAGTAAGTCGATCCACTATAACCCAAATGGAATTGGATCCTCTAACTGACCTCGGAAAACCAACAACGAAATCCATGGTGATATTCTCCCATTTCCACTCGGGAATAGGGAGCGGCTTAAGCATTCCTACTGGCCTCTGATGCTCTGCTTTCACTTGCTGGTAAGTGAGACATTCAAATACAAATCGACGGATGTCTCGCTTCATACCTGGCCACCAATACAGCATCTGCAAATCCTTGTACATCTTGGTACCTCCTGGATGGATGGAATACAGAGATGTATGTGCCTCTGACAAGATATCTTCTCTGATCGAATCAACACTAGGCACCCACATGCTCCCTCTGTATCTCACAATATCATCAGACACTGTGTAAAGTACACTGCCCTTGGTCTCATCCTTCAGTCTCCATTTCTGTAATTGCTCATCTGAAGACTGTCCTTTACGGATTCGGTCTAGCAAAGAAGACTGGACTGTCAGATTAGACAGCTTGGGAGCTCTGCCCTTGGGATAAACTTCTAAGCCGAACCTCTGAATCTCTGTCTGAAGAGGTCTCTGCATTGACAGCTGTGCTACAATTGCTACCTTTCAGCTCAAAGCATCTGCCACAACATTAGCTTTCCCTAGATGGTAGCTAATTTCACAATTGTAGTCTTTTACCAACTCCAACCACCGTCTTTGTCTCATGTTAAGCTCTTTCTGCGTGAAGAAATACTTTAGACTCTTGTGATCAGTGAATACCACGGCAGCTAACTCGAGATCATGAGTCGGATAATTCTTTTCATGAACTCTTAACTGTCTAGAGGCATAAGCTATAACCCGACCATTCTGCATCAATACTGCTCCCAAACCGAGCTTAGAAGCATTGGTGTACAACACAAAATTATCTTGCCCTGCTGGCATGGCTAACACTGGCGCTGTGATAAGATCTTGTTTCAAAGTATCAAAGCTCTTCTAGCAATCATCACTCTACACAAATTTAGCATTCTTCTTAGTCAAGGAAGTGAGTGGCACTACAATCGAAGAAAACCCTTGAATAAATTTCCTGTAGTAGCCTGCTAAGCATAAGAAACTACGAATCTCTGACGCATTCTTCGGCTCAATCCATTCTTTAACTGCTACCACCTTAGCTGTATCCACCACAATACCACTGCTAGATATTATATGACCCAAAAATGCTATTTTCCCCAACCAAAATTCACACTTACTGAATTTTGCATACAACTTGCGACTCTGCAAGATCTCCAAAACTGCACGCAAATGCTGACCGTGTTCCTCATGGCTCTTCGAGTAAATAAGAATGTCATCAATAAACACTATGACAAACTGATCTAGGTAGGGCTGACATACTCGGTTCATGAGATCCATAAAAATTGCTGGAGCATTCGTCAGTCCAAACGGCATCACTAAGAACTTGTAATGCCCATATCTGGTTCTGAAGGCCGTCTTATGAACATCTGCATCCTTTACTTTCAGCTGATGATACCCTGATCGAAGATCTATCTTAGATAACACTGTATCTCCAAGCAAATAATTGAATAAGTCCTCGATCCTTGGTAGTGGGTATTTATTCTTGATCGTTACCTTGTTCAGTTCTCGGTAATCAATACACAGCCTCATGCTCCAATCTTTCTTCTTTACAAAGAGCACTGGTGCGCCCCATGGTAAGAAACTAGGGCGGATGAATTCTTTGTCTAAGAGCTCCTGAATCTGCTCCTTGAGCTCTAACATATCAGCTTGAGCTAAACGGTACGGTGCTTTCGAGATTGACACGGTGCCCGGTATAAGGTCGATGGCGAACTCCACCTCTCTTTCTGGTGGAAGGCCTGTGATGTCATCTGGAAAGACGTCAGGAAAATCTCTGACTACTGGTACATCAGATAATGACGGAGTGGTTACGTCAGGTGCGGAAATAACGCTGGTCAAGAAAGCCTGACACCCCTTAAGAATAAGTCTCCGAGCCTGCATGCAAGAGATTATGCGAAGGAAACTTCTCCATCTATTTGGCTCAAAGAGAAACTGCTCCATGCCCAAAGGTCTTACCAACACTGACCTTTTCTGGAAATCAATAAGAACTCTGTTATTCGTCAGCCAGTCCATTCCCAAAATGATATCAAATTCTGGCATTGGCAACACAATCAAATCGGCATACACTAGGTGGCCCTGTAGTTCAAGATCGATGTCTCTGACCACACTAGTAGCTGATAACTCTTCCCCTGATGGGATTGTCACTTAATAGTTTACGTCTAACCCAATGGACTTGACATCCAAATGATTAGCGAATGTCTCAGAAATAAAAGAGTGAGTAGCCCCCGAATCTATCAAAGCCTTCATGGCTATACTCTTTATGAAAATATTTCCTGAGAGTCGTTAACACAACCCCCAAAACTTAAATCCCAAAATACTAATCCTAACCTCAAGCATAGTAGAAAAGCTCTATACAAGTCACCAAGCATACTAACTAGCACGCTAATAATCCCAAATCAAATTTGAAACATGCATAGCAAAAATTATACGGTGCTGAGTTAAATAAATACAAGTCAACAGGGTCATGTCTTGGTTCGCCTCCTCTGCCTGCATGGCGAACACTCTCCCCTGGTTCTGCTGCCTCCATTGCGGGCAGTCCCTCAACATATGATCAATGGCTCCACACTTGAAGCATTTGCCCAATCCAAATAAACACTGTCCCGGATGTTGGCGGTTGCACTTCGGGCACACTGGGTACTCACTGGGTCTCTGAGAAGCCTTCTGTTGAGGAATAGGACCCTTGCCTTTTGGCTGTCCCTGAAATGACCTCTTTCCCTGCTGACCATGGAAAGGCCTTTTAAACTGGGTCGCTGCTGTTGTTGTTGCTGAGGTGCCTGATAGGGCCTCTTGCCCTGCCTATCACTCTAGATATTCCTTTTGTCCTGCTCTGCCGCCAAGGCTCTAGATACAGCAACGGCATAGGTAGTAAGACCAGTAACCCTCACATCACGGCGCACGATTGGTTGCAACCCATCAATAAAATACCTCAGCTTCTCCCGGACATCATTCGCAATCATGGGTACAAAATGACACCCCCTCTCAAATTTCCTGACAAACTCTGTGACACTACTATCTCCATGTTGCTCTATATTCGGCAGCTCCATGAAATCAAAAATCATCTCGATGGACTTAATCCATCCTTCAGCTATCATCGGGTCAGTAGTCCCCGAGAACTCCTTTGGGTCCATCCTCCTGAACCTCTCATATACTGCCTCCGGCCTGTGCCTCGCCCCTGTATCTATTGCAGCATTGTTTCCCGCAAACTGTGCGAAGAACTGAGTCATACCTGCAAGCATTTGTGCCTGCATATTTGGCGGTGGAGGAGGAGGAGTGGCCCTCTCCTCATCACAAGCCTCTCTGTCCTCATCCCTTGCTTCACGAGCAACCAAACGTCTAGGAGGCATACCGTTCTAAAAATTTACCCAAAACGTAACCCATCATACAATAACCTTATATAAATATCGTTGGATGCAAGAAATGTGAACTTAAAACATGTACATGCTGAAATCGTGATTTCATGCTTACTACAAGGAAAATTTAAAACTTACAGACTTGATGTGTGACTTCGTGAGCTTCTCGCAACTGGCAGAAGGCATAACCCTTTCAAGAACACCGCTCTGATACCAACTGTTACGTACCGTAATTTTAACTACTTTAAAATTTGCGGAAAAATAAAAATTTTCTTAATTAAATAGAAACCTTCAAATTGCGATAACAATAAACTGATCATTTAAAATATTTGCAATGAAAATATCACAAATAAAGTTTTCTAAAAACACTTATTTAAATATCGTACACAATAACATGAAATCAGAATATTTGAAACATTGCATAATGTCTTTAAAACATGGGCGGTCCTCGGGTTTAGCCTCCTGCTCAGTCCAAGCCGGCTCATTGGTCCCCACCCCTCGTCTCCTCAAAGTCATCCTCACCTGCATCGATCAAGTCTAGTGATTCTAAAGACTCAACATGTATAAATTGGTAATAACAAGTAATACGTGATAAAACCATGTGTATCTTTAAAATAGAGCGTAAATACTTGAAACTTGAACGTAATATCATAAACATACTTGAACTTGAACGTAATAACATAAACGTAGAGGTGCCATCATCATAAAACTTTTCTTAAAGGTGATTGCATCATACATACTTGAGCATACATAACATCATTTTGCGTAGAGATATGTTTCAAAGCTAGTGACCCATACATAAATGTGCCTGATCAGACTAAACCACAGTACTGGGCTGGCAGGGGAAGTCAATTACAACATACAAGAGATCCCCGTTCATGCTTTAACGGGTGGATTGGTCCCTGGTCATGCTTTACCATTTTCCAATCCTGATCTAAACCCGGTCATACTTTACCGGGGTGGAGAGGTCCTCGACCACGTTCACCGACTTCCGAACCCGTTCATAATTTGGTCACAAGACATTTAGCATACCTCAAAAACTTAAAAGTATTTTCTTTTTGCACGTCGAACATACTTACTTGGCAATGAGGGATTCGTTGGATCTCGCTTGAGGCCACTGATGCACATACTAACAGGAGTTCAAACACTTATCTTTCATAGCTTAGACGTAGATATTCGTGCTCGCCACCGCAATAAATAAATAGTTTATGACATTCTAGATCACTCGAGACTTGACCTCGTTTAATAATCGTACTAAACCATGATATTGAACCCCAAAAAAAATCCTATGTATTATATTCATAACCATAAAACACATTCTATATTTTATACTAAAAATAAAAAAAAAAAATTTTAAAAGGGGGGTACAAGGATCCCGTGTAGGGTTCCGGGTACATGCTGGAAATTCGCATTTTGAAGGAAAAATGGCACTAACTCCGTGTACAGGTCCGAATTCAGGTCCGTGTAGGTGCTGGAATCGTGAACAAACGGAATTCCCTACACTTGTGACTTAATCCTACCTCAAGACCCATCCTAGGATGCTAAGACACTTATTCGAACTCAAACAAATACCCCAAAACAATTACCCATCACAAGCAACGCAATTCTGAATCAACAAGGTCAAAATGTGATATGTGTTTATGTATCTATTGGGCAAAAAGCGTCTTCCTTTTTAACCCAATCCGTGAACATGCCATTTGACACCAAAACGCATCCTACGACTTCTAATGTAAACAAGTGCCTATCGATGTGAACTGACACACCAAAAACCATCTCAACATCATACTCAACATGCTTAAATGCATCAGCAAACACCCGTCGATCCCCAACGAAGCCTGCAACAGTAAAACTTCAAGAACACATTTTCATAAAAGTTGCGGTTTGAGCAGTCCCACGAAAACAATCATAACTCATTCATTTCTTATCTAAATATTTTGAATTTACTGTCAAATCGAAGGTATCAAAAATTTCAACGTTTTATATGTTGAAAGTTTTTTCAGAATATCGACCAAAAAGTCGTTGTTTTTAAACTGACAGTAAACTCGTGTTTTGAGATCCAAAATGTGACAGTAAACTCGTGTTTTGAGATCCAAAATGTTTCAAAAATCGATTCAATGCATAATCGCTCAAACTTTTCTCATGACAATCAAATTTTCACTCATAACATACATCAAAATATCTACTATGATGAGATCGATGCATAAAACGAAAGAATATACATGTCTTTGGTCTTGAAACGTAGGTAATCTCGCAAATCTCAACGATCCGGACACGAGGAAGAAATTTGGAGCTTCTGGCTATTCTCAAATGGTAGAATAGATGGAAATGGAGCTCAAGAACCCTTGAGGAGAGAAGGGAAATAAATGAGGGGAAATGGAGGAGAATTGTTGGGCATGAATTTTCTTCCGGAGAAGACTTGGCCAAAGTCTTGTAATTGGAGGCAAGTGGAATGGAATAAGGGTAATTTATGGATAATTTAAATATATTGATTAGGTTTAAACTAATTAATCAATATATGGTGTAGTCCAAATAAAATTTTAGACTATTCGAGATTTGAAAACTGATACATAAAATATTCCTAAATTTACAAAAGTTGCACCACAATTAAGGGAAAATAAAAATACTAATTGTCATAGAATAAAATACTCCATAACTTAAAAATTCCTATCCCTGGTCCGGACTCGTGTATTTGCCTGAAAAACTGGAACTCAAATAATACAATTTCATAAATCATGCATCTAAATAAAAAATTTTCTTTTAAACTTAAATAAATATTTTTACGATTTAAATAAATGCATGTGTTTTACGTGTACTGATTTTGGGCTCTACATTTTTATTCACGCCCTGTGCCTGAGCTAACTCATTTCTCTTTCGACTTGAACTCCTAAATCAGTGAATCAGGAACTCACTTTGATACCTTTCCAGGAGTCACTCGCTTCTTTAAGCCATGCCCTTTGCACCAAGACTACTGGCCCTTCATGCAAGAGCAGAAATATCCATTCTTTGTCTTGTCCCTCCTTAAGGACAAGAGATGAGGATGAAATAGCTGCGCTCGCTTATTTGATTCGTCCTCTATCTAAGTTCATTTGAGTTGAAATCTTTTCCTACCCTAATGTCAGCCTTAAGCTTATTCTCGTCAGTTCCCTCACTCTCTTTTCTTTCAATGGCATTTGCTTTCAATTCAGTAAGAAAGAGATTGTCCAGTGTAACTTCCTTCACGGTGTTCTAGTGGAACGTGGCTTCTCTAACAAGTGGGTTTCCTCCCTAATGAGCTGTTTGACTGCTTCAAGCCTCTCCGTCCTTTGGAATGGAGAGCGCACTCCTTCTTTGACTCTTGGGCGTGTCTAAGTTGAGGATGTGGAAGGATAGGATGAGGCTAATAAATGTCTAAACGTGGATAATATGGCTAGTCCCCTTTATTAGAGTATGAGTGCCATTCCTTCTGCCGGTGCGTCTATATCCCTTGCGCTGTGGGCAGGATTTTTCTTCCATCCATTTATTTAGTTGGAGTGGTTGAATTGGTTAGCATGCTCTTACAATTGCGGATGCGAGAAATAACATAAGTCTCACAGCTCCGTCGTCCGATTCTATGCATAATATATCTGCTCTTCAAGGATGAACTCTTTTGTGCATGGGTGTAGTTCTACTATGAATTCAATTCATTCAAACACCTTATTCAAAAATCGAGCAAGACCTGATGGTGGAGGAAGGCCATGTGTTGATCAACATGATGTTGGAAGTAATCAAAGTGAGGTAAGGTTAGTTGCCAACTCAACAACCGTGAGGTATGACTTCCGTCTTTATCTCTTTGATGTATCGTTTTTCAAAACTTGGAGAACGTGTTGCAAATGTGGTGGTTAAGGGTTCGGATGTAAATTTATCCTTATTATTTGATTGTTATGAATTTGAGACCATGGATGAATTGCATGTACCTACTATGAATTTCTATGTCTCACGATTTACTAAGTTGATGGGATTTGTTTGCTTCAAAAGTCCATATGCATTAGGCGTAAATTCATTTGATGAGTAAAATGATTACATGGATAGTACATTTAGTGTGTCCTTTTTGCATGAATTCTATTTGTTTGGTGGTGTTGTTGAAAGATGCATGGTTGAACATGATAATTATTTTTTTATGATGAGTGTATGTTTAAAAAGAATGAATTTGACATTTTATATTCATTGCATGAATTACGTGGTGGTGAGACGTATTGTAGTGGCTTGATAATTGACATATTTCATGACTATATGTGTTGGTTACATATGAAGCGGTATGTTGAGTGGAGTTGTGAATCATGCATAGCATATAGGAAAATAGCTTCAAGGCTAAAATCTTATACATTGCATGGGATAATTCTTATTCCTAGTGAACTATGGTTGAACAATTGTGTGAAAATATTTGTGCTGTTAACTAGGTCTAAGAAGGGTAGGAATTTAATTTTCGTGACGCTTAATGAGATTTTATTAATGTCATTTTGTATCATTTATTATTTATCGTATGAAACAATGTATGAATACATAGGGAAAGCTGTTAGATTAGGTGCCCGTCGAGCCAAGTGTTGGCCGAGTGTTCACAATGAAACTCTATGTATAAGCAATCTTTATTTTAATAATATTTGAAATTATTATTTTGGCACATCTTTTTCTGTATACCCATGCTAGTTGCATAGATAAAGCCCTTGAATACACAAATAGTAGAAAGAATATGAGATGCTCATATGATGAGTATCATGAAACTCATATTTGGAATGCTGTATATACTAAACAGTTCCTAGTCGATTCAGCCGCCGCTAAGAAGGATATAGGCCGCTAGAGCTTGAGACTAGTATCTGCGATGTGAGTACCATGTTTCATTGGTAGGGGACATTTTGATGTCCGAGCATGCAGATAGGTGCTCCTGGTAGAGTGCACTGAACAACCCTCCATAAAGGACTTTCCAAATGGTTCTAACTTATCGAGTGGAAACGTCCTAGTTTATGGTTGTATACCAGTAGTCCTTATGACCCGGGACAACATTGAGACTCTATGTGCTAGAATTACACTTTGACTTGTTTACCGACGCTCATGGGGTCATCAGGTGGCAAGGTTGGGTGTTTTGGCGAAACATAGAGGAGTCGATGCATTGTAGTCGGGGATTCACCGCTTACCTTCGGGTATGGATATCCAATGTATATGTAGTTTGAAATCTCAGATCAGAGAATGGTGGTAATTATGAAAGGGTTTCATAGATTACACCATCGATGCAACTACAACATGACACATAGTATCGATTCATTGACAACTCTCGATATACCAATGGTTGTCGAATCGGTCGTGATATATGAGATGAAGGGATCGTACTGTACGTTAACCATAATAGAATGGTTCTTGCAGGCACTATCATTTGATACCTAGGGAATCATGTAAGCAATGCTGCTAGGCATTTAACATGATTGGTGGGTACTATCAGACTTGAGTTCTGACGTTCTTTTTATCAAGAAGTTGATAAGTAAGAATGGAGCAATTGGGGTATGCTCAAATAAGGACATGTTTAGTCCGAATCACATGGAGATGTGAACCCACGGCTAGTTGTATCAATGAACTATTGAGGGCCACACAAGTACTAGCTTTCTAGATCCCGTTGAGAAGTAAAATAGTTCAATGTGTTGAACGGCTTATAAAAGAGTTTATAAGTGTAAGGAAAAATAGAAGTATGACTTCTATTAGGGAAATGTAACTTTTAATTTGTGGAAGTGTTCCTAAATTAAAAGTTGGCCAAACAAGTAATGTATTTGAAAATTGTAGTTTTCATAAACATTATTATGGACTAAATTAAATTAATTCAAAGTGTTGAATTAATTAAACACTAGTGGACCTAGTAGAGTCCAAATAATTAAATTAATTTAAGTGTTGTATTAATTAAATTACATTGGGCCTTGTAGAGCCCAATTAGAAATAATTATTTAACTAGTGAGCTTGAGTAAAATCATGTAAATGTTAAATGGTCTCAAATGTGTTTGAGACATTTAAATAAAAGTCCATGTGCTTTGTAATTGTTACATGCCCAAATAAAATAATGTGCATAGGGAGGTGAAGAGTTAGGAGACCACTTTTTCAATCTCCAAGGCTTGGGATGCTAAAAAGTGGTTTTAGCTTTTCCCACAACCAAGACAATTCATTCTCCCCTACACAATACACATGGTGGCCGAAATTTTAAAAATTTTTCTCCAACTTTTTCTCTCAATTTTCTTCTTTAATAGTTGAGGAAAGAAATCACTTCTCCTTGAAAAATCTTCTTATTTTTCTACTGCAACATAAGAAGGGTTCTAGCTAGTTGGTGGTGGGCCTAATTTTGAAGGAAAGAAGGAAGCTTGTAGATTGTCTACCTTCAAGAGCTAAGTTGTTTACAACTTAGTTGGAGCCAAACATCAATCTCAAGAGATTGATAGGTATATTTTTCTTAACATCCTATGTATGACATTTTGGTGTTTTTGTATTTGTTACACATTATATAAATGAGGTGCTCGGTTTTCTTGATGAAAAACAAATTTTGAAACTTCCGTTGCGCACTTGCGCCTTATTCGATCCCCTTTCAAGTGGTATCAGAGCTAATGATACTATTTTGTGTAGCAAAATACATAATATTATATTGAGGTCGATTTCTAACCGCATGAGATAATTTGTTGCAACGAATTCAAGGCCGGATTGGGGACGACTTTGGGCAGCAAGTTGGGCTGCCCGAGGGGCTGCCAGAATCGGGCAGCAAGGGCGGCTCAAGGGGCTGCCCGAACAGCCCCTTGAATTTAATAAAAAAAATTTTGGCATGTTGGATGGAATCCGGCGATGGCAATGACGACTAGGGTTTTCAAAAGGTGTTTTGAAACATCAAAGTTTCATGGGCCTTGAGTTGTTGGGCCATTGGATGGCTAACATATTTGTGAAATTTAAATGAGCCAAAATGTTTTTGGTGAAAAATGATTTTTTGGGCCCTTAAGTTTAAATTTACAAAAGGTTGCAAATATTTTCTCATGAAATAAATAATTGAAGTTGGACTTTAATTATTTATAGTAAATGGTGATTTACATAAAATTCTGTTATAAATAAATTAATTAGAAAGTAGACAAAGGTGTTTGTATACTTTGTTAATTTAGTTTATAATCGTGACGGTTAGTGATTGGATCAAGATATATAATATTGGATCAATTAATTATTGTGATAATTAATTGATGGTGTATGATATGTGATATTATGCATGAAAGATGATCAAAAGCCTAAGCCTAATTTGCTAGGTGTATGGTAGGATATTTTGTGTTGAATGAATGTAAAAATTATAAATTTTTAAAGTGGACTTGGTTTATGGCCCGTTCTCACCCCATGAGATGTATCCCTATTTGCCATGGATATTTATTTGTAAATATTAGTATAGTGGAAGATCAAGATTAGAAGATGGTGGCCATGATGATTATGAAGATCGAATACATGTAAATATTGGAAGCATATGTAATAGTTGCATTTGCATCCCATGCATTTCCCTAGGATTGGACCTAGGCCCGTGTTTAGCTCACACGAGCCGTTAGTTTTTGTTAGAGTAGGTGCCCGTCGAGCCAAGTGTTGGCCGAGTGTTCACAATGAAACTCTATGTATAAGCAATCTTTATTTTAATAATATTTGAAATTATTATTTTGGCACATCTTTATCTGTATACACATGCTAGTTGCATAGATAAAGCCCTTGAATATACAAATAGTAAAAAGAATATGAGATGCTCATATGATGAGTATCAGGAAACTCATATTTGGAATACTGTATATTCTAAACAGTTTCTAGTCGATTCAGCCGCCGCTAAGAAGGATATAGGCCGCTCGAGCTTGAGACTAGTATCTGCGATGTGAGTGTCATGTTTCATTGGTAGGGGACATTGTGATGTCCGAGCATGCAGATAGGTGCTCCTGGTAGAGTGCACTGAACAACCCTCCATTAAAGGACTTTCCAAGTGGTTCTCACTTATCGAGTGGAAAAGTCCTAGTTTATGGTTGTACACCATTAGTCCTTATGACCCGGGACAACATTGAGACTCTATGTGCTAGAATTACACTTTGACTTGTTTACCGACTCTCATGGGGTCATCAGGTGGCAAGGTTGGGTGTTCTGTCGAAACATATAGGAGTCGATGCATTGTAGTCGGGGATTCACCGCTTACCTACGGGTATGGATATCCTATGTGTTTTTCATTTGCGTGTAATTTGAAATCTCTGATCAGAGTATGGTGGTAATTATGAAAGGGGTTTCATAAATTACACCATCGATGCAACTACGACATGACACATAGTATTGATTCATTGACAACTCTAGATAAACCAATGATTGTCGAATCGATCGGGATATATGAGATGAAGGGACCGTACTGTACGCTAATCATAATTGAATGGTTCTTGCAGGCACTATCATTTGATACCTAGGGAATCATGTAAGCGATGCTGCTAGGCGTTTAACATGATTGGTTGGGTACTATCAGACTTGAGTTCTGACGTTCTTATTATCAAGGAGTTGATAATTAGGAATGGAGCAATTGGGGTATGCTCGTATAAGGACATGTTTAGTCCGAATCACAAGGAGATGTGAACCCACGGCTAGTTGTATCAATGAACCATTGAGGGCCAGACAAGTACTAGATTTCTAGATCCCGTTGAGAAGTAAAAATAGTTCAATGTGTTGAACGGCTTATAAATGAGTTTATAAGCGTAAGGAAAAATAGAAGTATGACTTCTATTAGGGAAATGTAACTTGTAATTTGTGGAAGTGTTCCTAAATTAAAAGTTGGCCAAATAAATAATGTATTTGAAACTTGTGATTTTCATAAACATTATTATGGACTAAATTAAATTAATTCAAGTGTTGAATTAATTAAACACTAGTGGGACTAGTAGAGTCCAAATAATTAAGTTAATTCAAGTGTTGAATTAATTAAATATTATTGGGTCTTGTAGAGACCAATAGAAAATAATTATTTAATTAGTGGGCTTGAGTAAAATCAAGTAAAATTTAAATAGTTTCAAATGTGTTTGAGATATTTAAAATAAAAGTCCACGGGCTTTGTAAATGTTACATGCCCAAATAATATAATATGCATGGGGAGGTGAAGAGTTGGGAGACAACATTTTTCAATTAACAAGGCATGTGTCTCTCATGCTCACTTTAACTTTTTCAAGGACCAAGAAAAGTCATCATCCACTTCACTCCTAGCACCATGGCCAAAAATTACACAAGACATTCTCTCAAAATTTTTCTCTCATCTTATTCTTCAATAGTTGGAGAAACAATTCTCTTCTCAAAGAAAAATGCCCTACATTTTCTAGTGCAAGTGTAAGGTGGATCTTCCTAGTTATTGGTGGACTTGATTTGGAAGGAAGGACTCAAGAACAAGGAGAGCTTGTAGATTTGTCTTGCCTTTGAAGAGCCAAGTTGTTTACAACTTGGTTGGAGCCATTACATCAATCTTTGAGATTGATAGGTACATTTCTAAACACCATATGTATGACATATTGTGTTTTGTATTTGCTACACAATCTAGTGAGGTGTTCGAATTTTTCCTTGTTGAAAAACAATTTTAAAACTTCCGTTGTGCATTTGGAACACCTTAACCGATCCACTTTCAAGTGGTATCAAGAGCTATGGATACTATTTTGTGTAGCTTATACATGATATTATGTTGAGGTCGATTTCTAACCGCATGAGATGGATTCTTTGCAACAAATCGAAGGCCGTTTTTTGGGCTAATTTGGGCAGCAAGTTGCTGCCCATTTTGGGCAGCTCGGTCTGCCCGAGGGGCTGCCCGAACCCCCCTATGATTTTAATAAAAAAAAAATTTTTTTTGTGATTTGGCCGGAATCCGGCGACGGAGCTCCGGCGAGAGCAATGACGACTAGGGTTTTCAAAAGATGTTTTGAAATATCAAAATGTCATGGGCCTTGAGTTGTTGGGCCATTGGATGGCTAACATATTTGTGAAATTTAAATGGGCCAAAATGTTTTTGGTGAAAAATGATTTTTTGGGCCCTTAAGTTTAAATTTACAAAAGTTGCAAATATTTTCTCATGAAATAAATAATTGAAGTTGGACGTTAATTATTTATAGTAAATTGTGATTTACAAGAAATTCGCTTATAAATAAATTAATTTGAAAGTAGACAAAGGAGTTTGTATACTTTGTTAATTTAGTTTATAATCGTGGCGGTTAGTGATTGGATCAAGATATATAATATTGGATCAATTGATTATTGTGATAATTAATTGATGGTGTATGATATGTGATATTATGCATGAAGGATGATAAAAAGCCCAAGCCCAATTTGCTAGGTGTATGCTAGGATATTTTGTGTTGAATGATTGTAATAATTATCAATTTATAAAGTGGGCTTCATTTATGGCCCGTTCCCACCCCCCATGAGATGTATCCCTATGTGCCATGGATATTTATTTGTATTAGTATTATTAGTATAGTGGAAGATCAAGATTGGAAGATGGTGGCCTTGATGATTATGAAGATCGAAGACATGTAAATATTGAAAGCTAATGTAATAGTTGTATTTGTATCCCATGCATTTCCCTAAGATTGGACCTAGGCTCGTGTTTAGCTCACACGGGCCATTAGTATTGGGGCGATTGATCATCCTTGTTTGTTTACTGTTTATAATATATGCATGATATGTTATAAATAATGAGTATGTGCGTTATTATTATGATAATAACAAAGTTGCATGAATCCGGCAAACATACGATCAAACATGGCGAGTTTTTAAATAAAATTAAATAAAATTAATGATGAGACCTTTCAAAATTAAAAAACCCTGATTTTGAATAAGATTCAAAATTAATATCAAGCCCGAAACGGGGAATTATAAAGTTGTTTATAATTTCCATGTCTTCCATCGACAATGGGTGCATGATGAACGCTACCCGTATTCGGGGCTCAGCTCATATTATTGGGGAGGCCTTGGGTGCCGGAAAGCTGTGACATCCATTGATATGGTGATGTGAACTACCTAGAACTCCCATGATTTCGGCTCATATTACTGAGGGAACTCATGGCGACCGTCCATTAATGTTCGACATCGATGGGTAAGGCTTGACACGTAAAGATGAACGACGTCATATTATTGGGTCCTAATCAAACGTGAGACAAAAGTTTACGTAGAGGGTTGCATGGAGATGCAATTGGAAACTACCTTTTAGGAATTGTGATTGGCTGATATTATTCGGGATCATAATTCGCTAATTGAACCTCTTGTATCTACTGAGGAAAGGAGTTTCCCGTTTTCACTAGAGGGTAGTGAAAGATGTCAAAACAGTGGGCGCGAAAATTTATAAAGTAAAAGTCCATACTTTATATCTTACCAAATATTTTAAAAATAGTCATCAACATTTATCTGTTCTTACTTTTCAGTACAATTTGACAATGTCTTCGGTTCGCAATCCGCTATCTGGAATACTCGACAAACACATATTAACTGGACCTAATTCCCTCACTTGGCTAAGAAACCTGAAAATCGTCTTGAATTCGGAAAGGATAGCATATACACTTACTGAGTCGCCCCCTGTTGAGGCTCCGACTAGCTGCACTCCTGAGGAATTGCATACAAGGAATGGTGTGACCATGACTTGAAAGCCAAGTGTTATATGCAGGCATCTATGAATGATGAGCTGCAGAGGCGTTTTGAGGATCCAAAGAGTGCTGCTGACATTTATTTGCATCTCAAGGAGCTCTTTGGTGAGCAAACACGACCTCTTAGGCATGCTACAGTCAAGGAGCTGATCACCTTACGCATGCGAGATGGGCCTCGGTCCATGAGCATGGCCTAAAGGTGATTGGGCTCGTGGACAAGCTCGTTGGCATGGATTTGATGTTGGCTTTGGAGTTGACCACTGACGCGTTACTCTTGTCACTGCCTAGCTCGTTTGATCTTTTTGTGGTGAATTTCAATATGAACAAGATGGAACCGACCCTTGAGGAGTTGTTGAACATGCTTGTGACCTTTGAATCCACCATCAAGAAAGAGAAGCCGGTTCTTTATGTGGGTTCTTAATCTGGTACGAAGATTTATCCACATGGGAAGGGAAAGAAGCGTTCTTTCCAAAGTCCCAAGAAGAACGTGCCCTTGATGAGGCAATCTCCGAATCCCGTTGTGGCAGCCACACCAGTTAAGGCTGACAAGACTGCTGATGTATGTCATCACTGCAAGAAGCCTGGACATTGAAAGCGTAACTGCTGGGAATATCTTTCCCAGAAGGGTTCTGGAAATGGTATGTTCTATATTGAAGTAAACATTTCAATTAACTCTACTTCTTGGGTATTGGATACCGACTGTGGCTCACATCTCTGTAATGATTTACAGGTGATGGGAAGAAGTAGGAGGCTCAGGGAAGGTGAGACCTTCTTGAGAATGGACAATGGGGCAAGAGTTGCTGCCAAGGCTTGGGAGATGTTTACTTGTTGTTGAACAATAATTTTAAGTTAAATTTTTAAGAGATGTTTTGTTTGTACCTGATTTGGTAGGAAAACATTGTTTCCATTTCTATGTTGATAAAGATGGATATTCTTGTTTATTTGGCAAATGTGTTTGCAATATTTATAAGAATGAATGTTTGATTGGTACTGGAGAACTTGAAAACGATCTCTATAACTTAAAATTTTAAGATATTCCACTAAATGTCCATTTAAAGGCAGACTCCATATGAGATATGGATGGGTAGGCCTCCCAGATATTCTTATCTTAGAATATGGGGGTGTCCTGCTTATGTGAAGCATGTAGTGGGAGATAAATTGGATAGTCGATCCATTTTATGCTACTTTGTGGGATATCCAAGGAATTCAGTTGGATACTATTTCTATCATCCCCAAGAAACAAAGGTGTTTGTTTCTAGGAATGCAACCTTTTTGGAAAAGAAATTTCTATTGGATAGAAAAAGGAAGATGATAGAACTCGAAGAAGTTCGAGAGACACCCACAATTGAAGAACACACACCCGAAGAGCCAAGAGAGGAGATACAAGCTCCTAGAAGATCCGAGAGAGTCTCGAGACCACCTATGAGGTATGGTCTGCTTCTTGAAGAGGGCCATGATGAGCCTATCCATGGATGTGATCCAAGGACCTTCAAGGAAGCGTTATCTGATGCCGATTCATCCAAGTGGCTTGAAGCAATGGAATCTGAGATGAATTCCATGCATTCGAACCAAGTGTGGNCTGTCGGAAGTGAGCATATGGTGTGCAAACATCAAAGATCTATTTATGGTCTAAAGCAGGCATCTAGGAGTTGGAACCTCAGATTCGATAGTACAATCAAAGATTTTGGTTTTACAAAGAATCCTGAGGAACCCTGTGTGTATAAGAAGGTCAGTGGGAGTGCTGTGACATTCCTGGTGCTTTATGTTGATGACATTCTACTCATTGGGAATGGTGTTGGAATGTTGCAATCAACTAAAATATGGTTAGCAAGTAAGTTCTCGATGCAGTACTTGGGTGAAGCATCTTTTGTATTGGGAATACAGATCTATAGAGATAGATCGAAAAGATTGCTTGGTCTCACCCAGTCCACATACATTGATACCATCGTGAAGCGGTTCTCGATGGATGAGTCCAAGAGAGGACATCTACCAATGTGTCATGGCGTGTCCCTATCCAAGTCTATGTCTCCCAAGACTGATGCAGAGATAGCGGCGATGACAAGCATTCCTTATGCATCTGCGATTGGTAGCATCATGTATGGGTTGATATCTACACGTCCTGACGTGGCTTTCGCACTAAGTGTAGTGAGTAGATATCAATCGAACCGTGGTTTTCCACACTGGAAAGCTGTGAAAGACATCCTCAAGTATTTGAGAAGGACCAATAAGTTGTTCTTGGTCTATGGGGGGGGAGAACTGAAATTGGAAGGCTATACCGACTCTAGCTTCCAAAGCGATATCGTGACTCGAAGTCAACCTCTGGGTTTGTATTCATGCTCAATGGTGCTGCTGTCTTTTGGAAGAGTTCCAAGCAAGACAATACTGCGGATTCCAGCACAGAGGCCGAATACATTGCTGCATCAGATGCAGCAAAGGAGGCTGTTTGGATAAGAAATTTCGTCCAAGAGTTGGGTGTCATTCCTAATGGAGTTGCTCTGTCCCGGTGTTTTGTGACAACACGGGAGCTGTAGCTCAAGCGAAGGAGCCAAGGTCTCATCAGAAATCCAAACACGTATTGAGAAAGTATCACATCCTCCGAGAGATTGTGGAAAGAGGAGAAGTGTCGATTGACACAGTCGGCTCCAAAGATATTGTTGCTGATCAACTAACTAAGCCTTTACCTTGACCATTATTCGAGATGCATCGCAAATCGATGGGTTTGAAGCATATGGGTAGTTGGCTCTAGTGCAAGTGGGAGATTGTTAGAGTAGGTGCCCGTCGAGCCAAGTGTTGGCCGAGTGTTCACAATGAAACTCTATGTATAAGCAATCTTTATTTTAATAATATTTGAAATTATTATTTTGGCACATNCCTGGTAGAGTGCACTGAACAACCCTCCATTAAAGGACTTTCCAAGTGGTTCTCACTTATCGAGTGGAAAAGTCCTAGTTTATGGTTGTACACCATTAGTCCTTATGACCCGGGACAACATTGAGACTCTATGTGCTAGAATTACACTTTGACTTGTTTACCGACTCTCATGGGGTCATCAGGTGGCAAGGTTGGGTGTTCTGTCGAAACATATAGGAGTCGATGCATTGTAGTCGGGGATTCACCGCTTACCTACGGGTATGGATATCCTATGTGTTTTTCATGTATATGTAGTTTGAAATCTCTGATCAGAGTATGGTGATAATTATGAAAGGGGTTTCATAGATTACACCATCGATGCAACTACGACATGACACATAGTATCGATTCATTGACAACTCTCGATATACCAATGGTTGTCGAATCGGTTGGAATATATGAGATGAAGGGACCGTACTGTACGCTAACCATAATAGAATGGTTCTTGCAGGCACTATCATTTGATACCTAGGGAATCATGTAAGCAATGCTGCTAGGCGTTTAACATGATTGGTTGGGTACTATCAGACTTGAGTTCTGACGTTCTTGTTATCAAGGAGTTGATAAGTAAGAATGGAGCAATTGTGGTATGCTCAAAAAATAGACATGTTTAGTCCGAATCACATGGAGATGTGAACCCACGACTAGTTGTATCAATGAACCATTGAGGGCCACACAAGTACTAGCTTTCTAGATCCCGTTGAGAAGTAAAATAGTTCAATGTGTTGAACGGCTTATAAAAGAGTTTATAAGCGAAAGGAAAAATAGAAGTATGACTTCTATGAGGGAAATGCAACTTTTAATTTGTGAAAGTGTTCCTAAATTAAAAGTTGGACAAACAAGTAATGTATTTGAAAATTGTGATTTTCATAAACATTATTATGGACTAAATTAAATTAATTCAAAGTGTTGAATTAATTAAACACTAGTGGACCTAGTAGAGTCCATATAATTAAATTAATTCAAGTGTTGGATTAATTAAATTACATTGGGCCTTATAGAGCCCAATTAGAAATAATTATTAAACTAGTGGGCTTGAGTAAAATCAAGTAAATGTTAAATGGTCTCAAATGTGTTTGAGACATTTAAATAAAAGTCCATGTGCTTTGTAATTATTACATGCCCAAATAAAAATAATGTGCATGGGGAGGTGAAGAGTTGGGAGACCACTTTTTCAATCTCCAAGGCTTGGGATGCTAAAAAGTGGTTTTAGCTTTTCTCACAACCAAGACAACTCATTCTCCCCTACGCAATACACATGGTGGCCGAAATTTTTCTAAAACTTTTTCTCTCAATTTTCTTCTTCAATAGTTGAGGAAAGAAATCACTTCTCCTTGAAAAATCTTCTTATTTTTCTAGTGCAAAATAAGAAGGGTTCTAGCTAGTTGGTGGTGGGCCTAATTTTGAAGGAAAGAAGGAAGCTTGTAGATTGTCTACCTTCAAGAGCTAAGTTGTTTACAACTTAGTTGGAGCCAAACATCAATCTCAAGAGATTGATAGGTATATTTTTTTTAACACCCTATGTTTGACATTTTGGTGTTTTTGTATTTGCTACACATTATAGAAATGAGGTGCTCGGTTTTCTTGATGAAAAACAAATTTTGAAACTTCCGTTGCGCACTTGGGCACCTTATTCAATCCCCTTTCAAAAGCGACTGTGAAGTTGGGATTTCCAGTGCTAATGGGGCGAGCAAATGATAGCGTCTACAAACTTGATGTTAAAGGTAAGCATGTTGACTATATAACTCTTGTTATTGCTAACTTGCTTCGATTTTGTGTAGGTAGACAAGATTTGAGGACAAATCTTTTTGAAGAAGGGGAGTATGATATGAATCTGGCCGGGCGTTGCGTACAAATGATTGGATAGAGATTTAGGAAGCGTCGTCGTTGTTTCGGACATCCAAGCTCAATGATGATAAATCAAGCATATTCAAGCAACTGGTGGAGTTCAACAACAAATACCATACGCCGGGCGGGGTACAGACAATTATTTTTTGAAGTATGAAAAAGTCAGTACCTACACGGACCCGAGCACGCACCTGTACACGGGGTCCGTGTCCTTTACACTCGAGCATGAGAAATCCAGACCCTACACGGACCCGAGCACGGACCTGTACACGGGGTCCGTGTCCCTTGCACTCGAGAATGAAAATCACAGAGCCTACACGGACCCCAGCCCGGACCTCTACACGGGGTTCGTGTCCCCTCGCAGATTTGGTGTAGATTTTTCCTAGTTTAGATTTTAAATTATTTAGGTAACTAGATTTTGTAATCTTTTGATTTGTTAACAATATATACACGAAAATTCATCATTGTAAACAATTAATTTTGAGTTTGATCATATTTGTGAGTTTTTCTCTCAATCTCAAAGCTTGGCTTTGTATACACATTCGTGTGTTCTCAAATCAAACTTATTAAAGTTTAATACTTTGTGGCGTTTGTCGATTGTTCTTCACTCGGATTGTCAAAGACGAGTTCTTTGAAGGTTCGCTTGAATTTCGATTGTTTATCTTCGTTAATATTTGTTGCTAAATTGTTTGTAATTTAGATGTGAATATTATTACACACTTACTTGTACAAAAAGATCGGGACAACACAACCGTTTCTTTATTTCATCGAATCGAGGGAGTGACTCCGTTTTTGAGCGCGTTTGCTTTTCGTGGTTTGAAGAATCGCATCACTGTTGGTCAATTCCGAAGTTTTCATGGTCTTGCAAGCTTCTACAGGAGGTTTGTAAAGAATTTTAGCGCATTGGTAGCTCCGATGATGGCGGTGATAAAGAAAGAAAGTTCCATTCCATTGGGGCGAGGAGCAAGAGAAGTACTTTAATAATATTAAGCAAAAATTAATTAATGCTCCTTTACTTATTATGCCTGACTGTCACACCCCGAGCCCGGGCCCGTGGATTCTTGACTGCACAATGGGCCCATATAGCAACTATTTCATATTCGTCCTCACTTTACGAAAATGAATAGCCCAAGTTGCTATAGTCCATTGTAAGCCAATATAAACTCATTTTAAATCTTTGATTTTTAAGATGTGGGACAAGGGTATCACACTGACTTTGCTAATATGTTCGAAATTGAATGTGATGCTTCAGGTGTAGGTATTGGTGGAGTTTTGATGCAAGGAGGACAGCCGGTAGCGTAGTTTAGTGAGAAGATTAATGGAGCAGCGCTGAACTATCCGACGTATGACAAGGAGTTGTACGCACTTTTGAGGACGCATGAAACTTGGCAGCACTACTTGAGGCCTAGGGAATTTGTGATTCCTACGGATCATGAATCCGTAAAGCATCTTAAGGGGCAGCAGAAGTTGAACAAGAGACATGCCAAGTGGGTGGCATTTGTGTAGACATTCCACGACATGATCAAATATAAGCAAGGTAAGGAAAACGTAGTGGCCTACGCGTTATCACAAAGGTACATACTATTCTCTACTTTAGAATCTAAAATTTTGGGATTTGAGCATGTAAAGGAGTTGTATGTGCTAGATGAGGATTTTAAGGATGTGTTTGAAACATGTATGCATGGTCCACATGAAAAATTCTATTTGCATAATGATTTCTTGTTTAGAGAAGATATGTTGTGCATCTCCAAATCATCTATTCGTGAATTACTTGTTAGGGAGGCACATGGGTGGTTTGATGGGACACTTTGGTGTGGCAAAAATTTTGAATGCTTTACATGAAAAATTCTATTTGCAACATATGAAGCGTGACATTGAAAGAGTTTGTGATAAGTGCATTACTTGTAGGCAAGCCAAGTGTAATACACAACCACATGGATTGTATTTCACCACTTCCAGTCCCTAGTGAACTTTGGGTTGATATTTCTATGGAATTTGTTTTGGGGTTGCCAAGGACACAGAATTCGAGGGATTCTATATTTGTTGTTGTGGATAAATTTTCGAAAATGCCGCATTTTATTGGTTGTCACAAAACTGATGATGCTTCTAACATTGAAGATTTGTTTTTTATAGAAGTCGTTAGGTCGCATGGCATGTCTAGGACTATTGTTTTTGATCGTGATGTTAAGTTTTTGAGTTATTTCTTGAAAACGTTATTGGCTAAACTTGGCACAAAATTGTTGTTTTCTACTACTTTTCATCCTCAAACGGATGGGTAAATTGAGGTTGTTAATAAAACTTTAGGAACACTTCTGCGTGCTATACTTAAGAAGAACTTAAAGAATTTGAAAAATTGTTTACCATTTGTTGAGTTTGCTTATAATCGTTGCGTGCATTCTACTACAAATTATTCGCTATTTGAAATTGTGTATGGTTTTAATCCTTTGACTCCATTGGATTTGATGTCTTTAACTCCATTGGATTTGATGCATTCTACTACAAAGAAGGCTGAATTTGTTAGGGGTTTGCATAAGAAGGCCAAGGCCAACATTGAGAAGAAAAATGAGCAATATGCTATGCAAGCCAACAAGGGGAAGAAGAAGGTGGTATTTGAGAAGGGTGATTGGGTATGGTTACACTTGCGGAAGGAAAAGTTCCCCGAGAAAAGATGTTTAAAGCTGCTACTACCTAGGGGTGATGGACCATTAAAAGTCCTTGAAAGGATCATTGACAACGCCTACAAACCCGATCTACCAGGTGAGTATAAAATGAGTTCTACTTTTAATGTTAGTGATATTTCGTTGTTCGATGTAGGTGATGAACAAGGTTCGAGGAAAAATCCTTTTCAAGAAGAGGAGGATGATGCAAACATGATAGGCCAAGCTCCAAAGAAGGCATGTGATCCTTTAGAGTTGCCAGAAGGGCCAATCACGATGGGACGACTGAAGAGATTCAAAGAAACATTGCAAGGGCTCATGAGCAATCAAGTAGAGCGTGCAAGCAAGGAGCCAAGTCCCGAGGGGTTCTTGATTCACAAGAGCAAGTTTGGGAGTCATTGGAAGGTGGTTAAAGTGCTAAAATATGAAGAAAATTAATCCGGACAAGCAGCTTTTGCGCTAGGGCGGCCAAACATTACCGCCCCAGCGCGAGCTCCGCGCTAGGGAGCCCAAACTTCACCGGCCCAGCGCGAAACATTCTGTCTGGAGCGCAGGATTCCAGAACGCCTCGTGCTAGGGCAGCCAAATTCACCGCCCCAGCGCGGCACATGTGGAAAAATATATTCTTTCCTTATTTTTAGCACTAGATAATTTGGTATTTTATCTTTTGATATCTTTTGAATTTGTAATCAATATTTGAAACGAATTTTTACCCACTTTGACATCATTATTGAGTTTATACAATTGTTCTTGAGTTTTTCTCTTAAACAATAGAATCTTTTGCTTTCTTCAAAATCAAACTTATCGAAGTTTTTATTTTGTGGCGTTTGTCGATCGTTCTTACGCGGATTGTCAAAGACGAGTTCTTTGAAGATTCGTTCGAGTGTCGATTGTTTTCTTGTCATTATTTGTTTGTAAGCTTTTCATAATTTAGAGGTGAATATCACATAATACTTGATTCAGAAGGTTCGGACAACAACAACGATTCCTTTTTCGTTATTGAATTGAGGGCGCTATTCTAAATTAATCGTGTTTGCTATGCTTACGTATGTGGATTCAGATCAGTTAGCCAAGAGTGAATTCCTAGGAGAGGTGAACCCTCCCTTCTTTCTTAGTAGCTCTATTCCTTTCCGTCTTCAGTGGTAGCTATCTCTCTCTTCTTTCGGGTTTTTGGTTTTGAGTCGTCGTGGGTGCGATCTTCTATCCCAGCACTGCCCGCTCTCGTTTTCTGACATTCAATATGAGAATTTTCGTTTTTGTGCATACGGGTTGTGTCATTTTTAAAGGAGGGATATTTCCAGCTATCTGGTGCCTATGGGCCATCTTTTCTTGGCAAGATGGACAGGACAAAGTCAATGTCTCCATCAATACTCTTAGTCCACGATCCTGTGCCTAAAGCACCAAAGTAAGGGTAGACGCGAGATTATAGACCAGATTAGATTGATTCATTATTTGAAATGGGCTTGGTCTGATGGCTGTTCTCCACTAACTTTACGACAAGACATTCTCGTTATGGACTTCTGGACTTCGTTTGGTCAGATTCCGAGTCCTCTTTTACGAATTATGGGAAGAAGCTTTACCTACTTTGGTCAACTTCGTTCAGCCTTGTGATTTTGCATCGACATCAGCCGTCACTGGTGATTACCTTTTATCTAAACAGGAGACAAGAGAGAGGCCGGGCTTTCTCATTCTTTGGATATTCAATCTCTAATCCTCCCAAACCATTGTACACTGAAGGTGGCTAATCCTTCCCCTTTTTCAGATATGCGCTTCTTTGGTCAGAATAGATACATAGAAGAAAAGATCACACTGAGTCGATTCTCTTGGAATCCTTAGCACATAAGAACCCGGAAATCACAACCAAATAAAAGTGCCACTAATGTAAGAAACCGTACTTTTAAACTACTTTGAAATTTGCGGAAAAATAAAAATTTTCTTAAATACGAAATGAACCTTCAATTTAGATAAAATAAACCGTTCATCCCATAACAGTTGCAACAAAAGATCTCAAAGTGAAGTTTGCCAAAAGTATTTGTTTAAAATTTCATAACCAGTAACATAATCAGAGTATTTGAACATTTCATAAAATCTTAAAACATGGTGGTCCTCGGGTTTAGCCTCCCACTCAGTCCAAACCTGCTCCTTGGTCCCCACCCCTTGTCTCCTCAAAGTCATCCTCACCTGCATCGATCAAGTCTAGTGAGTCTAAAGACTTAACATGTATAAACTGGAAGGTAGCAAGTACTACATAATAAAATCACATGCATCTTCAAAATAGGACGTACATACTAGAAACATGAACTTGAACTTGACAACATGAACGTACTTGGAACTTGAACATAATAGCGTAACATAGACGTGCCATGGTCATAAAACTTTCGTAAACATACTTGAATCTTACATACTTGGACATACTTAACATAATTTTTGCGTAGAGGCATGTTTCAAAGCGTGTGACCCATACATAAATTGTCTGATCAGACTAAACCACAGCACTGGGCTGACAGGGAAGATCCACTGCCACATATATGAGATCCCCGTTCATAATTTAATGGGTGGATTGGTCTCTGGTCACGCTTAACCGCTTTCCAATTCTTATCTAAACCCGGTCATGCTTTACCGGGGTGGAGAGGTCCTCGGCCACGTTCACCGACTTCCAAACCCGTTCATAATTGGAGAGGTCCCCAGACACGTTCTCCGGCTTACAAACCCGTTCATAATTTGGTCACAAGACATTTAGCATACCTCAAAAATTTAAAAATACTTTCTTTTTGCACGTCAACATACTTAATGGACATTGAGGGATTCGTTGGATCTCGCTTGGGGCCACTGCTGCAACATACTAGCATGAGTTTAAATACTTAACTTGCATAACTTAGACGTAGGTACTCGAGCTCACCATCGAAGTAATTAAATAACTTATGACATTCTAGATCGCTCGGGACTTGACCTCGTTTAATCATCGTACTAGTCGTGATCCTGAAGCCAAAAAACAAAACCTGAGGTGAAGTCTAAAATTTTTCCCAAAACATGAAGTAGACGGACACTGTGCCCGGGTCTGTGCATGGGTCCGTGTAGGCTCGCAAAAGAAATATTCGAAGAGAAGTGAGGACACGTACCCCGTGTAAGGGTCCGTCAAAGGGTCCGTGTAGGCTCTGTATTTTGACACTTCGAAGGAAAACAAGGGCACGGACCCTGTGTAAGGGTCCGGCCACGGGTCCGTGTACCTGCGGGAGGAACGCACCAACGAGAAATCCCATGCTTATGACTTAATCTCCCTAACTCGATCATCCCGACAATGAAACTGTCACACCCTTACTCTATACTTAGCATAATTACCATAATCAAAATAGGGTTTGACTGATATAACTGTAGTATGAAGCAAATCAGACAAGGGCATCACTTTGACGGTTTATAAAAATTTTGGCATGATGTTCCTACATTCTTGTAAAAACCAAAAACTCAACTCAAGCATTAACATCAACATATAAATATAATCGTATTCTTACATACAAACATATTCTGTATCATCATACACCTAGACATAAACATTGTAAAACTTGTTTCAAACCCTGACATATTTTCGTACAATACATATGCGGAAGCTATACAATAAGAAGTCCCGGTTCTTGTCGAGGTAAGGCACGTCACAAGCATCCATTGGCGAACCGGCATCCTACGTCTCTTCACTACCTGATCCTGTAATACATGAGCTACGTGAGTTTATTAAACTCAAACAGTTGGCACTTGTACGTAACAATATGCGTCGAAGGAACATACATATCAAGTCGTGACAAGAATGAATCTTTAAACCATGTCATATCATATCATATATTCATGTTCATTTTTGTACTTGAGCCTCATTAGTTGACCTGTACTACCGTGCTTGCTTTATTATATAGCTACTACTGTGTTGGACGTCAGGGAGCAACCTTTGGCAACCCCACGCCCCATGAACATATTTTGGCCAATAGATTTGGTGGACTTAAAACCACCATGATGTCAACAAGCTCTATATCATGTAAAAATCAATCCTTTTCTTTTCATGTTCATGTTCATGTTCATGTTCATAACATAGCACCCATCATCAATATTCATGAGTTTCTTACATATTTAATACATAACAATGGAATATGGTGCTATATTTTCATCAATAAGATACTAACAATGTACATATAGCAAAAATCAATGGGAAGTATTTGAAATCATAATATTACTCATGTATTACTTCAAAAACATGCCAACTTACAGTCCAAGCATACGAATACTTGTTTGAGACGATGTTTGTTGTCCTTATGCTGTCAAATACATCAATAAACCAATCACTATGTATTTACTAGGTGAAAATCACTCATTTATTGTCCTCTACATGTATAGAATCCAAAAGAGATGAAAACTTACACCTTTAGGAAGCTCTTGGGATGGATTACTAAGTTCTAACCTCAAAATGATGAAAAGAATGAAGAAGGGAACTTTGGAGGAAGATTTCTTGGTTTTTCTTTCGTGTCTTGCTGTGAAGGGAAAGGAAAGAACTGATAAAATGGCTTAAAAAATCGATACTTATCTTTTCTCATGCAAGGCGGCACTCGGGCGGTAATTTTCTACCGCCCGGGCACGGAATGTTCTGTAAAAATCCTAGGCTTGAAATGCACCGGCGCTCGGGCGGTAATTTTCTACCTCTCGAGCGCCACCTGTTCTGTCTCTGCGCACTACGTCATCAAATATTGCTCCAGAAATGGCTCTTTCGTGCATAATCTGAACAAGTGGTAAACATAAAAGTTGTAGCCCTATGTCTTGGCTTGAATCTCCAATTCGTTTCAGGTCATTTGCAGGTCTGAGTGAAAAGTTATGCTTATTCTCCTAACATGTGTTAGTGAGGGAATGACGGTATACACGACACATTTCGGGGCACTTTTGGCTTGTCTTCCACAATGATTTGGACAAAACCCGAAACATGAAAGTTGTTGCATTATATCTTAGCTTTCTAATGGTTATGGCCTCACTCAATTTGGATCCATATTCAAATCATTATGCTAAAACTCGTAAAAACTACCATAATTTCATCTCATTTCCTATCAACTTCATAACACTACTTCTACCTACACATCTTACTATAATTATTTAGACATATTTTCATTCTCAATACACCATGAACAATATAAAAGTCATGTTAAATCTCAATATTGATACCTCAATCAATATGTAAAACATAATGAGCTAAATAACTATCTATAATGACATAAACGTATTACTAATCATTTGTACGAGTAATCGGGCATTACAATTCTCCCCTCCTTCAAAGAATTTCGTCCTCGAAATTTGACATACCCTATAGTTCAGGATATTTCTGTTGGATCTCGTCTTCTCGCTCCCAAGTTGCTTCTTCAATTGTATGATTACGCCATAACAGTTTCACTAAGGGTATTTCCTTGCCTCGTAACACTTTTGATTTCCTATCGAGGATTTGCTTATTCAATTGTATGATTACGCCATAATAGTTTCACTAAGGGTATTTCCTTGCCTCGTAACAGCTACTAGCTCAATTGGTACCAGGATTGTGCTAAGTACCTATATATCCATGTGGTCTTAGGTTCGATCCTGGGAAGGCACAGACTCCAGTGCATGGGCTGGAGAGTTCTATGAGTAACCCATACGACGCCTATGGAAAGCCCGTGAGGGAAGAGTTCCATAGATGGGCCAAGGCCCATAGAGCAGAGCCCAAGATCGGGATAGCCTTGGGTCGATTGGGGCAGTGGGCCGTATGGGCGGTCCACTGGGCCTGTAATGGGTCGTTACACGATCCACAATAACCCATATAGCATTGAATCCTCTTTGTGTTCTTGGCAAACCAAGGATGAAATCCATTGTGATATGTTCCCATTTCCACTCAGGAATGGGTAGCGATTTCAGGAGCCCTGCTGGTCTTTGGTATTCAATCTTGACCTGTTGACATGTTAGACATTGTGCAACAAATTGAGCAATATCCTTTTTCATACCTGGCCACCAAAATAATGGTTTCAAATCCTTGTACATTTTCGTGCCTCCTGGATGGATCGAATAGGGAGTAGCATGAGCATCAATAAGAATGTCGGTTTTGATCGTTCCTTGTTTTGGCACACGTAGTCTCCTTTGATATGTCCATATTCCTTCCCCATTCAATTCAAAGTTTGAATGTCCTTTCTCTTCATCTTGCTGTCTCAATTGCTGTAATTCATTATCTGCACTTTGTTCGACCTTAATCCTATCTGCAAGTGTTGGTCGAACCATGAGGGATGATAACTGGATTGCAGTGCCCTTTTGCATAACATCAATCTTCAAGTTCTGTAAATCCCATAAAATTTGTTCTTGTACTTGCATTGTGGTTATAGAACTTGATTTTAGACTTAACGCATCTGCAACAACATTGGCTTTACCTGGATGATAATTAATAACACAATCATAATATTTCACTAATTCCAACTAACGTCGTTGTCGCATATTCAGTTCTTTTTGCGTGAATAAATATGTCAAACTCTTGTGGTCCGTATATATTTCACACCGTTCACCATACAGATAATGGCACCATATTTTCAACGCAAATACCACTGCTGCCAGTTCTAAGTCATGTGTAGGATAGTTCTTTTCATATTCTTTCAACTGTCTTGAGGCATAAGCAATGACCTTTCCATGCTGCATTAAAACTGCTCCTAATCCTTGATTCGAAGCATCACTGTATACCATAAAATCTCCTGATCCTTCTGGAATAGCAAGGACTGGTGCTGATGTCAGTTTTGCCCTTAACTCTTGGAAACTGCGATCACATGCTTCGTCCCATACAAATTTCACATTCTTTCGAGTTAAAGCAGTCAAAGGCAATGCTATCTTAGAAAATCCCGCTATAAACCGGCGGTAATAACCAGCTAGCCCAAGGAAACTACTACGTACCTCGGTAACAGTGGTAGGTCGTAGCCAGTTAATGACAGCTTCAATTTTACTTGGATCCACTGATATGCCTTCTTTTGAAATGATATGACCCAAAAATGCTACTTGTTCAAGCCAAAATTCGCAGTTCTTCCATTTAGCATATAAATGTTTATCTTTCAAAGTCTGCAAAACTAATTGCAAATGTTCTCGATGCTCCTCTATAGTTCGTGAGTAGATGAGAATATCATCTATAAACACAATCACGAACTTGTCTAAAAATGGCTTGAAATTATGTTCATTAAATCTATAAAAGCTGCCGGTGCATTCGTTAGTCCAAATGGCATTACAAGAAATTCATAATGCCCTTACCTCGTTCGGAAGGTAGTCTTGGAGATATCATCTGATTTCACTTTTAGTTGATGATAACCTGATTGTAAATCAATCTTCGAAAAGATGGCAGCTCCTTGTAATTGATCAAACAGATCATCAATTCTGGGGAGTGGATACTTATTTTTGATTGTCACTTTGTTCAACTCCCGATAATCAATACATAAACGAAGAGTACCGTCTTTCTTTTTCACCAATAAAACAGGTGCACCCCATGGTGAAAAGCTCGGTCTAATAAACCCTTTATCAAGCAACTCATGTAACTGTTTTTTCAATTCTTTCATTTCTGTAGGAGCTAATCGATAAGGAGCTTTTGAGATCGGATGAGTTCCTGTCATAACATCAATCACAAACTCGATCTCTCTATCTAGGGGTAAGCCTGTAACATCATCGGGAAATACCTCTGGAAATTCACAAACATCATTTGTATCTTTTAATTCATGAACAGGTGGGTCAATAGTTAACACAGATGCTAAATATCCTTGACACCCCTTCTGTAGTAATTTACAAGCCTTCATACAAGAGATTATCCGAAGAGGTAAGGATATACCTGCACTTACAACTGTAAATGGTTCAGCTCCTATCGGCGCAAATTTGATCATCTTTATGCCACAGTGAATGGTAACTGTGGGGACCCGGGCTCTAACTCGATTATCTTTGGGATTAATTGGATCTTTGCTAGAAAATGTGGGTCAAAATTTTTGCTTTTAACATTAAATCAAATGTATAAATAAAGCATGAAACTATTCTTTATTCGATTAAACAACATAATGTACATACAACTCTGTTTTAGTACAATCATATACTAGTGTTTAGAAAATCCAGTACACGTCTAGTACAAAACAACCAGTAATCTGCTATGCCCGAAATCACCACAATATCTTGATCTCTCATCTTGCTCGCGACCCTGATCCTGCCCCACCTGTTGTTATGTACACATACAGGCACAACAACAGCCGGAAACTCCGGTGAGAATAAATCCCAGTATAAAACATGGTATACATGCATGTCATGCAATTAAATACAAAATCATAATACATGTATCAGTAATCATGACACATTAGTGAATCCAGTTAAAACAATATGACTCTTATTCTTTGACTCGACTCATATCTAAGTCTAGGGATCCCGGTGTGAATAAGACGTAACAAGTCTCCCACCTACTCTCCCAATCGGGGTGGCGGTACGTCTTATTCCTAGACTTCGGTCATATCTGTATCGAATGTCTACAATCGGAGATGATCTGCTCCTATGCGTCGATACACCGAACGTCTAGTTTGACAATCTGTCAATGACTCCTATCTCAAATGCTTGAATATAAATCTATAAACAAGACATAATCAAAATCAAACATAATTAAGAATCTAGTATGTGATTTTGGGAAACTCGTATCCAGTCTGAATCGAGTCATGTCTTCCCGTGTTCACATGAAGTATACCTTTCGTGTCGTAGGAATTGATCAAGATATTTATTTCGAAGATCAAATCTGTCAATCAAATCTGAAATGACAATATACAGAAGTAGTTTATCAATATATAACTCCCATCAAGTCTTGAACAAGTCAATAATCATTCTCGGTATAATTCGACAGCATAACTGCGTAGTTCTCAATACCGATAACATCAACTCAACTTAATCAATCACAATCAACTCATAATCCCATCAAAACACAATTATATACTCTGAAATCTGTATCATTTCCACATAATACATGCTGGAAAAATCGAAATCATCTCATACAGTATCCGAAAATCGATCCGATTGCAATTATACTATGCTCAACATATCAAGAATACATAATAACCACCATATCCGATTTTCCCCAACACTTAACTTCAAACCATGCTGAAATGAAAAGAAACTTACATCTTCTTGTAGCCAATGATGCCAGGGTCAATAATCTCTACTTGGATTAGAATTTGGATAACTAGATCATGAGAAATCTTACTTCAAAGCCTTGAAGAAACTTGAAGATGCTAAGGGGTTTTCTCGGTGGTCTCAAAATGCCAGCAACTGAAGGTTACACATATATATATATCTTGCATGTTGAGTAACACATGGCCATTTCTTTGTGTAACACGCACGACCGCGGGTGCGGTGGCTCAGGGACCGCGGGTGCGCTCATGCTTCGGCCCAAATTTCACAACCTACTGTCCATCTACCGCGGGTGCGGTGCACTGCTTAGCGCGGGTGCGGTGTGGCTTCAGCAATCCTTCCACATTTCAAAATCAACGACCGCAGGTGCGGTATATCTTGGACCGCAGGTGCGGTCTCTCTTGTATTCAAAAACTCTACTTTCTGCCCTTACACCGCGGGTGCGGTCGAAAATGAGGCGCGGGGGCGGTGTCCTTTCCATGAAAACTTCATAATCTCATCTTATCAACCTACAATTCTTGGGCATTACATTTCTCCCCCTCTTAGATATGAGTTCGTCCTCGAACTCGCAAGCAATCAATCAAAGCATGTATAAAAGCAAGATAATCAAACTGAATAAATACTCACATCATGCGAATAGTTTTGGATATCTCTGTCTCATCTCTGATTCTGTTTCCCAAGTCGCTTCTTCAGTACCATGACGACTCCACTGAACTTTCACTAATGGAATAGTCTTCGTTATGAGCTGTTTCTCTTTCCGATCAAGAATCTGAATCGGCTGCTCAATGTAACTTAAAGTCTGATCTAACTCGGATTCTTCAGGTTGAATGACATGAGAAATATCTGGCATATATCTACGCAGCATCGATACATGAAAGACGTCATGTATCCCAGATAGAGAAGGCGGAAGAGGAAGTCTATACGCACGATCGCCAATCTTTTCAAGAATCTCGTACGGACCGACGTATCGAGGAGACAACTTCCCACGCTTGCCAAATCTGACCACGCCTGTGAAAAGAGAAATCTTAAAAAATACTCTGTCTCCCTGCTCAAACACTAACGGTATACGTCTGATGTTCGCGTACTTCGCCTGTCTATCTTGTGCCGTCTGCATTCGCTTCTGAATTATCTTTACTTTCTCAGTCATCTCACGAATCATATCAGGCCCAAGTTCTGGTGCCTCGGAGATGTCATCCCAGTACAACGGAGATCTGCACTTCTTTCCGTATAAAGCTTCGAACGGTGCCATCTCGATGCTAGTCTGGTAGCTGTTGTTGTACGAGAATTCACAAAGAGCTAGTGAATCTTGCCAACTAGTACCAAAATCTAGTACTACAGCTCTCAGCATATCTTCTAAAGTCTAGATAGTCCGCTCTGACTGTCCGTCTGTCTGGGGATGGTAAGCAGTACTCAAGTGTAAAGTTGTACCTAGAGCCTGCTGTAGACTGTGCCAAAAGTGTGACGTGAATCGTGGATCACGATCTGATACGATCGACTTCGACACACCATGTAATTTGACAACCTCTCTGACATATATATCTGCCATCTGATCATATCTGTACGTCATCTTGTACGGAATGAAGCATGCGGATTTGGTCAATCTATTTATCACAACCCAAATCGCATCACAGCCTCGGGATGATCGTGGTAGCTTTGTAACGAAATCCATGGAAATGTGATCCCATTTCCATTCAGGAATAGCTAAACTCTGAAGTAACCCTCCGGGCTTCTTTCTTTTGGCCTTCACCTGTTGGCAATTCAAGCATTTAGACACAAACTTTGCAATATATGTCTTCATCTGTTTCCACCAGAATTGTGTCTTCAAATTATTGTACATCTTTCTGCCACCATATCAATCGACTTCTGAACACTCTGATCGGTTCTTTGTGCCTCTTTAATGCGAACAATAAAATCTGGTTCACACTGAATAATGGCAAGTCACAACGGTCTACTATCTGTATCAAAGGCTAATCCAGAAAAGCAACAATCTTCTATCATATTCGAAACACCTATCGTCGACAAAGATAAAGAACATACCTTTCGACTCAAGGCATCTGCTGCTGCATTCGACTTCCCTTGATAATATTTGATCTCGCAATCAAAATCTTTTAGCAGATCAAGCCATCGTCGCTGTCTCATATTCAACTCTGACTGAGAAAACAGATATTTCAGGCTTTTGTGATCCGTCTTTTTGCCTTGTCCCGTTCCTTGGCTCTTCTGAAAGTACTGCTGCCTTCGTTGTTGCCTGTCCCTGTCAATGTCATGTTCATCTTGTTCTGCCATAAGTGCTCTTTCTACTATCTCCCCGTATGTAGCAACTTTCGACATCCGTAAATCTCTTTTAATTTCAGAGCGAAGTCCCCGCATGAAGTGTTCGCCCTTACTTGTGTCATCTTGTGCAATATATGGTAGATATTGATCTCCAGCCTCAAATTGTTGTATGTATTCTGTCATTGACATGGTTCCTTGCTTTAGGTTAAGGAAATTGCTGGCTTTCTTGGCTCGTACATCTTTACTGAAATACTTGTTGTAAAATACGGTTTTGAAAGTTTCCCATGTCAATGGTCCAACCGGTAATGCAACCCTTGCAATCTCCCACCATATTCTTGCATGTTTTGTTAACAAAAAGACGGCACAAGTTACTTTGTCAACATCTTCCATATGAAGGTAGGAGAAGATGGACTCCAATGACTTAATCCACTCTTCTGCTACTGCTGGCTCGGTGCTTTCCATGAATTCAGGAGGATTCAGACGTCGAAAACGATCATACACATCAGTTTGAACAGACCCTTGTCTGGGGATCATGGCTTGTGCATGTGCCTGTTCATGTGTAGTCCGTTGCATCTCCAGTAATTGCTGTATCTGCTCCCCATGGACTTTCGCTTGTTGTTGGAGCAGTTTAGCAAAATCATCTATAGGTCGTGGTGCACTGCCCTCACCTTCAACCGCTGGGGCTTTCCCTTAGATGACTCCCCTTCATGTACCTTACGTTTAGGTGTCATCGTCGCTTATCTTAACCTACATATAGATCACATAGACACATAACTTAGCATAAACTATGGGATACAAAGATACTTACTTGCCGAGTTCTCCATGTGGATGAAGTGCAGTGTCTAACCTGTCGAAGAACCGTGGGCTCTGATACCAACTAAAATGTCACACCCTTACTCTATACTTAGCATAATTACCATAATCAAAATACGGTTTGAATGATATACCTATATTATGAAGTAATTTCAAATGAGGGGCATCACTTTGACGGTTTATAAAAATTTTGGCATGATGTCCCTACATTCTTGTAAAAACCAAAAACTCAACTCAAGGATCAACATCAACACATATATATAATCGTATTCTTACATACAAACGTATTCTGTATCATCATACACCTAGACATAAACATTGTAAAACTTGTTTCAAGCCCTGACATATTTTCGTACAATACATATGCGGAAGCTATACAATTAAGAAGTCCCGGTTCTTGTCGAGGTAAGGCACGTCACAAGCATCCATTGGCGAACCGGCATCCTACGTCTCTCCACTACCTGATCTTGTAATACATGAGCTATGTGAGTTTATAAAACTCAATAAGTTGGCACTTGTACGTATCAATATGCGTCGAAAGAACACACATATCAAGTAGTGACAACAATGAATCTTTAAACCATGTCATATCATAGCATATACTCATGTTCATTTTTGTACTTGAGCCTCATTAGTTGACCTGTACTACCGTGATTGCTTGATTATATAGCTACTACTGTGTTGGACGTCAGGGAGCAACCTTTGGCAACCCCACGCCCCATGAACATATATTGTCCAATAGGTTTGGTGGACTTAAATTCACCCATGATGTCAACAAGCTCTATATCATGTAAAAATCAGTCCTTTTCTTTTCATGTTCATGTTCATGTTCATAACATAGTACCCATCATCAATATTCATGAGTTTCTTACATATTTAATACATAACAATGGAATATGGTGCTATATTTTCCTAAATAAGATACTAACAATGTACATATATCAATAATCAATGGGAAGTATTTGAAATCATAATATTACTCATGTATTACTTCAAGAACATGCCAACTTACAGTCCAAGCTTAAGAACACTGGTTTGAGATGGTGTTTCTCGCTCCTATACAGTCAAATATACCAATAATTCAGTCACTATTGTATAAACTAGATGAAAATCATTCATCTACATGTAGAACAACTAAAAGAGAAGAAAACTTACACCTCTATGATGTTCTTGTGATGGAGAACTAAGATCTATCTTCAAAATGATGAAGGAAAGGAAGAAGGGAGCTTTGGGAGGAAATTTTCTTGATTTCTTTCGTGTTTTGCTGAAGAAGAAATGAAGGAAGCTGATAAAATGGCTTAGAAAATCGATACTTATCTTTTCTCATGCAAGGCAGCGCTTGGGCGGTCATTTTCTACCGCCCGGGCGCGGAATGTTCTGTAAAAATCCTAGGCTTGAAATGCACCGACAAGTTCTGCCTCTGCGCACTACTTCATCAAAGATCGCTCCAGAAACGTCTCTTTCGTTCATAATCTGAAAAACTGGTAAACATGAAAGTTGTAGCTCTATGTCTTGGCTTGAATCTCCAATTTGTTTCAGGTCATTTGGAGGTTTGAGTAAAAAGTTATGCTCAATCTACCAAAATGTATCATTGTAGGAATGACGATACACACGACACACTTCGGGGCACTTTTGGCTAGTCTTCCACAATGATTTGGACAAAACCCAAAACATGAAAGTTTTAGCATTATATCTTACTTTCTAATGGTTATAGCCTCACCCAATTTGGATCAATATTCAAATCATTATGCTAAAACTCGTAAAAACTACCACAATTTCATCTCATTTCCTATCAACTTCATAACACTACTTCTACCTACACATCTTACTATAACTATTTAGACATATTTTCATTCTCCATACACCATGAACAATATAAAAGTCATGTTCAATCTCAATATTGATACCTCAATCAATATGTAAAACATAATGAGCTAAATGACTATCTATAATGACATAAACGTATTACTAATCATTTGTACGAGTAACCGGGCATTACAAAACCCCTGTGATCTCTGTCTGGACCGTGTCTGTCTCGGCCCACTGGAGCTCGACGAACTGCTCCCTGATTTCTTGAACTGCTTCCCTTGCACTTTCAAAATGTCTTTCCTCCCGCTGCTGCTACCACCACTATTGAATCTGGAAGGTGGTTGCTGATACTGACCCGAGGGCTGGGGTGGTCTAGTAGTCTGAGTGGTATAAAAAGTGCTTCGTTGCCTAAGCAACCCGGCTTCTGCTCCTTTCGCCCTGTTCAAGGCATCAGAAAAATTGTTGGGTCGTCCCGTGTTCACCAAGGTGAATATCTCCGGATTCAGGCCATTGATAAACTGATCCGCAACGGCCTCGTCATTCCCAGCAACGTGGGGAGCAAATCGGAGCAATGCAGAGAACTTACCAACATATTCTTCGATGTTCAGCTGTCCCTGTCTCAAATTGGCAAATTCAGCACCTTTGTCTTTGCGGTAGGAGACGGGAAAGAACCGCTGATAAAACTCTGTCTTGAACACCTTCCAAGTGACCTCTGTGCCACGATGCTCCAAGGCTCTCTTCGTGGTAAGCCACCAGTTCTTGGCAATCTCTTGCAGTTGGTGCCCAATCAACTTCACTCGCCGCTCATCAGTATAATCAAGGGACTCAAATAACATCTCAATGTCATCTAACCAGCTTTCACAGTCAACTGAATTTTCCATACCCTTCAGTATCGATGGTCGGAACGACTGAAACCTCTTTAACAACGTCTCCATTGGTGTTGCAGTAACATCCATAGGGTCATTCGAAGTACTGCCCTGTTCTATTGCCCGACCTGCTACTGGTTGCGGTACTCGTCGAGGAGGCATATCTGATTATCAAACGGATTAGTACACAATCTATACAGTCAGTCTCAGTCCTCCTCTGATCATATACCTCTGATCCAGAATCGGTTCTGATTCAGTCTTTGCAATTAGATGCTGAAATCAACTCAGATAACAATACAACATATCATAGGAAAAAGATAACAATACAACATATCATAGGGAAAGCAATAAATCATGACATGTGCTAGCATGATATAAACAAGGAAGACGACTCGATCTACCCCACTCACTCTCTTCTATCTCAGTCTATACAGAACCTACGGCTCTGATACCACCTGTTGTGGGGACCCGGGCTCTAACTCAATTATCTTTGGGATTAATTGGATCTTTGCTAGAAAATGTGGGTCAAAATTTTTGCTTTTAACATTAAATCAAATGTATAAATAAAGCATGAAACTATTCTTTATTCGATTAAACAACATAATGTACATACAACTCTGTTTTAGTACAATCATATACTAGTGTTTAGAAAATCCAGTACACGTCTAGTACAAAACAACCAGTAATCTGCTATGCCCGAAATCACCACAATATCTTGATCTCTCATCTTGCTCGCGACCCTGATCCTGCCCCACCTGTTGTTATGTACACATACAGGCACAACAACAGCCGGAAACTCCGGTGAGAATAAATCCCAGTATAAAACATGGTATACATGCATGTCATGCAATTAAATACAAAATCATAATACATGTATCAGTAATCATGACACATTAGTGAATCCAGTTAAAACAATATGACTCTTATTCTTTGACTCGACTCATATCTAAGTCTAGGGATCCCGGTGTGAATAAGACGTAACAAGTCTCCCACCTACTCTCCCAATCGGGGTGGCGGTACGTCTTATTCCTAGACTTCGGTCATATCTGTATCGAATGTCTACAATCGGAGATGATCTGCTCCTATGCGTCGATACACCGAACGTCTAGTTTGACAATCTGTCAATGACTCCTATCTCAAATGCTTGAATATAAATCTATAAACAAGACATAATCATAATCAAACATAATTAAGAATCTAGTATGTGATTTTGGGAAACTCGTATCCAGTCTGAATCGAGTCATGTCTTCCCGTGTTCACATGAAGTATACCTTTCGTGTCGTAGGAATTGATCAAGATATTGAATTCGAAGATCAAATCTGTCAATCAAATCTGAAATGACAATATATAGAAGTAGTTTATCAATATATAACTCCCATCAAGTCTTGAACAAGTCAATAATCATTCTCGGTATAATTCGACAGCATAACTGCGTAGTTCTCAATACCGATAACATCAACTCAACTTAATCAATCACAATCAACTCATAATCCCATCAAAACACAATTATATACTCTGAAATCTGTATCATTTCCACATAATACATGCTGGAAAAATCGAAATCATCTCATACAGTATCCAAAAATCGATCCGATTGCAATTATACTATGCTCAACATATCAAGAATACATAATAACCACCATATCCGATTTTCCCCAACACTTAACTTCAAACCATGCTGAAATGAAAAGAAACTTACATCTTCTTATAGCCAATGATGCCAGGGTCAATAATCTCTACTTGGATTAGAATTTGGATAACTAGATCATGAGAAATCTTACTTCAAAGCCTAGAAGAAACTTGAAGATGCTAAGGGGTTTTCTCGGTGGTCTCAAAATGCCAGCAACTAAAGGTTACACATATATATATATCTTGCATGTTGAGTAACACATGGCCATTTCTTTGTGTAACACGCACGACCGCGGGTGCGGTGGCTCAGGGACCGCGGGTGCGCTCATGCTTTGGCTCAAATTTCACAACCTAGTGTCCATCTACCGCGGGTGCGGTGCACTGCTTAGCGCGGGTGCGGTGTGGCTTCAGCAATCCTTCCACATTTCAAAATCAACGACCGCAGGTGCGGTATATCTTGGACCGCAGGTGCGGTCTCTCTTGTATTCAAAAACTCTACTTTCTGCCCTTACACCGCGGGTGCGGTCGAAAATGGGGCGCGGGGGCGGTGTCCTTTCCATGAAAACTTCATAATCTCATCTTATCAACCTACAATTCTTGGGCATTACAGTAACTCTGTACTTTGAGAGCCAATCCATTCCCGATATCACATCAAAATCCGTCATCCTCAAAACTATCAAATCAGCATACATCTGATGGCCTTGAACATATATTTGACACCCTCTCACAATCTGATCTGTCTGTAATTCTTGCCCGGAAGGTAAGGCTATGGCGAGCTGTGCCTCTGTTGTACTTGCTGTAATGCCCAGTCTCCTTACAAACGATTCCGAAATAAAAGAATGCGTGGCTCCTGAATCTAGTAAAACAATAGCAGTAATACCAGAAATCAAGAACATACCAGTGATCATCGATGTATCCACATCCATTTCCTTGTTAGTCATGGAGAAAAGGCGTCCCTGTACTTTCTCAGAACTCCCTGGACAATTCCTGGCGAGATGCCCTGGCTTTTTGCAACGATAACAAACATTGGAACCTTGCATACATTCCTCGGCATGAAGTTTGCCACATTTAGGACAAGGTGGTCTGTCCTGTTCTTGACGTGGGGGGGGACCCTTGCCACGGGGTTCCTCTGGTCTAGTACCCCTGCTGTCAGTCTTTTTTTTTGTCCCGTTCCTTGGCTCTTCTGAAAGTACTGCTGCCTTCGTTGTTGCCTGTCCCTGTCAATGTCATGTTCATCTTGTTCTGCCATAAGTGCTCTTTCTACTATCTCCCCGTATGTAGCAACTTTCGACATCCGTACATCTCTTTTAATTTCAGAGCGAAGTCCCCGCATGAAGTGTTCGCCCTTACTTATGTCATCTTTTGCAATATACGGTACATATTGGACTCAAGCCTCAAATTGTTGTATGTATTCTGTCATTGACATGGTTCCTTGCTTCAGGTTAAGGAAATCGCTGGCTTTCTTGGCTCGTACATCTTTACTGAAATACTTGTTGTAAAATACGGTTTTGAAAGTTTCCCATGTCAATGGTCCAACCGGTAATGCATCCCTTGCACTCTCCCACCATATTCTTGCATGTTAAAAAAAAAAAAAGACGGCACAAGTTATTTTGTCAACATCTTCCATATGAAGGTAGGAGAAGATGGACTCCAATGACTTAATCCACTCTTCTGCTACTGCTGGATCGGTGCTTCCCATGAATTCAGGAGGATTCAGACGTCGAAAACGATCATACACATCAGTTTGAACATTCCCTTGTCTGGGGATCATGGCTTGTGCATGTGCCTGTTCATGTGTAGTCCGTTGAATCTCCAGTAATTGCTGTATCTGCTCCCCATGGACTTTCGCTTGTTGTTGGAGCACCTGAGCAAAATCATCTATAGGTCGTGGTGCACTGCCCTCACCTTCGACCGCTGGGGCTTTGCCCTTAGATGACTCTCCTTCATGTACCTTACGTTTAGGTGGCATCGTCGCTTATCTTAACCTACATATAGATCACATAGACACATAACTTAGCATAAACTATGGGATACAAAGATACTTACTTGCCGAGTTCTCCATGTGGATGAAGTGCAGTGTCTTCCCTGTCGAAGAACCGTGGGCTCTGATACCAACTAAAATGTCACACCCTTACTCTATACTTAGCATAATTACCATAATCAAAATAGGGTTTGACTGATATAACTGTAGTATGAAGCAAATCAGACAAGGGCATCACTTTGACGATTTATAAAAATTTTGGCATGATGTTCCTACATTCTTGTAAAAACCAAAAACTCAACTCAAGCATTAACATCAACACATATATATAATCGTATTCTTACATACAAACATATTCTGTATCATCATACACCTAGACATAAACATTGTAAAACTTGTTTCAAACCCTGACATATTTTCGTACAATACATATGCGGAAGCTATACAATAAGAAGTCCCGGTTCTTGTCGAGGTAAGGCACGTCACAAGCATCCATTGGCGAACCGGCATCCTACGTCTCTTCACTACCTGATCCTGTAATACATGAGCTACGTGAGTTTATAAAACTCAATAAGTTGGCACTTGTACGTATCAATATGCGTCGAAGGAACATACATATCAAGTCGTGACAACAATGAATCTTTAAACCATGTCATATCATAGCATATATTCATGTTCATTTTTGTACTTGAGCCTCATTAGTTGACCTGTACTACCGTGCTTGCTTTATTATATAGCTACTACTGTGTTGGACGTCAGGGAGCAACCTTTGGCAACCCCACGCCCCATGAACATATATTGGCCAATAGCTTTGGTGGACTTAAAACCACCCATGATGTCAACAAGCTCTATATCATGTAAAAATCAATCCTTTTCTTTTCATGTTCATGTTCATGTTCATAACATAGCACCCATCATCAATATTCATGAGTTTCTTACATATTTAATACATAACAATGGAATATGGTGCTATATTTTCATCAATAAGATACTAACAATGTACATATAGCAATAATCAATGGGAAGTATTTGAAATCATAATATTACACATGTATTACTTCAAGAACATGCCAACTTACAGTCCAAGCATACTAATACTTGTTTGAGACGATATTTGTTGTCCTTATGCTGTCAAATACATCAATAAACAAATCACTATGTATTTACTAGGTAAAAATCACTCATTAATTGTCCTCTACATGTATAGAATCCAAAAGAGATGAAAACTTACACCTTTAGGAAGCTCTTGGGATGGATCACTAAGTTCTAACCTCAAAATGATGAAAGGAATGAAAAAGGGAACTTTGGAGGAAGATTTCTTGGTTTTTCTTTCGTGTCTTGCGGTGAAGGTGAAGGAAAGAACTGATAAAATGTCTTAGAAAATCGATCATTATCTTTTCTCATGCAAGGCGGCGCTTGGGCGGTCATGTTCTACCGCCGGGGCGTGGAATTTTCTGTCAAAATCCTAGTCTTGAAATGCACCGGCGCTCGGGCGGTAATTTTTCTACCGCTCGAGCGCCACCTGTTCTGTCTTTGCGCACTACGTCATCACATTTGGCTCCAGAAACGGCTCTTCCGTGAATAATATGAAAGAGTGGTAAACATAAAAGTTGTAGCCCTATGTCGTGGCTTGAATCTCCAATTCGTTTGAGGTCATTTAGAGGTCTGAGTAAAAAGTTATGCTCATTCTCCTAACATGTGTCAGTGAGGGAATAACGGTATACATGACACATTTCGGGGCACTTTTGGCTTGTCTTCCACAATGATTTGGACAAAATCCAAAACATGAAAGTTGTTGCATTATATCTTAGCTTTCTAATGGTTATGGCCTCACTCAATTTGGATCCATATTCAAATCATCATGCTAAAACTCGTAAAAACTACCACAATTTCATCTCATTTCCTATCAACTTCATAACACTACTTCTACCTACACATCTTACTATAACTATTTAGACATATTTTCATTCTCAATACACCATGAACAATATAAAATTCATGTTCAATCTCAATATTGATACCTCAATCAATATGTAAAACATAATGAGCTAAATAACTATCTATAATGACATAAACGTATTACTAATCATTTGTACGAGTAACCGGGCATTACAAAAACGACATCTCGAGACCCATCCTAGGACGCTATGGCAATGACTCAAGCCCCTACAAACACCCTAAAACAACTACGCCTTACAAACAACGCAACCCAAATCCGTGAATACTACATTCGACACCAAAACAAGTTTTACGACTTTTAATTCAATCAAATTACTAACGACACGAAATGAACAACAATAATCACCCCAACATCATTTTAGATAGTACGAAAAAGGCATGCTTAGCTCTTCGTTTTGGGCTCTGTAGTGACTTAACACCCATAACCCAGGAACTTCACAGCTACCTTAATTATAGGAAGAGGTACGTCCCTTATTCTATTCTTTCTTTTCAGTTAGGAATAGTGGGATGGGAACCCCTCCGCTTTCTCTCTCTTTTTTTTTAATTCATCGCTTACGCTTTCACCTCTTCATTCCACACCTCTGGGCTTTTTTTTTGTTTAAAGGTAATGTCCTCTACCACTAGCTGTTCCCGTTGCCTTTGAGCTATGGTTCTTTGGTTTGATCGACCTTCTTGATCGCTCTTCCACCGGTATGGAATTGGCGATCTGGTAATGGTCTCAGGTGATGGTATGCCATTGCAATTGAATGATGATCTTAAACAAGCACCGGAAACAAGCGAAGCGATAGTGAAGGGGAATATGGCAAGCCAGTTATTAAATAACATCCAGCCTGAACAAGCTAGGTGGGGTCAGTGGATAGTCCCATGAGGAGCAATCCCCTCTTAGGGGCATATTCCTTACAAGGACAGTGCTTAGCATCACTTGCTTAAGCAAGTACAGTAGAGCTCGGTTTAGCTCCATATACAGATTAAGGTATAAAATTTTCTAAATAAAGGACAAGCGCTCGGGGGGACTTCTTGCCAGTCATAACCCCATGAGTATTAGAGAAGAGGCGTAAACAAAGGTTTAGATTTTTTTTTTCTGGTGCTAAATGATACTACATTAAAGGTACGTTAGACTCAATACCGGGATTCTATTCTTTAGTTTAAGTCAATTCAAGAAGAAAGCGTAGAATCACTTGGAATTTGTTGCGATAGATATTAATGAGGTGGGTGGGAAAGACAGAGCTCCACTTATTATATACGGACACAGATATTCCTTGTCATTCTAATCTTGATATAGTTCCAAAAGGCCTAGTCTTTTACTCTCCTATAATGGATAGTATATTCTTCCCATCTTCCTACTAGGATAGAGATTATAACAACAAACTACCTGATATGAATCCTCTTGCGAACGAATAGCAAACACAATTAAATATGAATCACGGCCTCAGTTCACTAACGAAGTGATGGGAATCCACGTACGAATAAAAGCAAACACGATTAAATATGAATCGCGCCCTCAATTTAAAATCGAACAAGGAATTCGTGTTGTCCCGATCTTTTGAATCAAGTGTGTGTGTTGTGATTTTCACCTCTAAACTATGAAAAGTTTAGCAACAAATAATCACGAGATAAACAATCGAAAATTATGACGAACCTTCAAAGAACAAGTCTAAGACAATCCGCACAAGCACGATCGACAAACGCCACAAAGTTAAAAACTTTGATAAGTTTGATTTTTATTGTTTTTGAAGAACAAAGCAAGAGCCTTGAAAGTTGAGAGAAAAATCTCAAAGTTTGATATTCAATCAATAATATTCTGAAAGTCTCTTCTTATTTTCGTCCATCATATGTTTACATATCAAAAGATATCAAATCTAGTTACCAAGATAATTAAAACTCTAAATAAAGAAACAAATAATTTCCCGAATATGACTCGCGCTCGGGCGGTATAATTTGACCGCTCGAGCGCCGAAGGCTCTGGACTACTCTCGTTCGGGCGGTAGAATGTGACCGCTCGGGCGCCGAGGGTTCTGGAAACTTTCTCCTTGGACAGTAAGTGTGGCGCTCGGGCGGTAATGTTTGGCCGCTCGGGCGCCGAAGCTGCTGGACTCCTCTTCATTTATCACCTGAATAATGTTCCTTTGGCTCCCAAACTTATTCTCATGCATCATGAACCCTTCAGCACTTTTCACCTTGCTTGTAAGTCCTTCTTCCTTGCTCATAAGCCCATGTAACGCCTCTTTAAACTTCTTCAGTCGTCCCCTCGTGATTGGTCCCGCAGATAACTCTAAGGGATCCCATGCTTTCTTTGGGACGTGCACATCCGTGTTCGCATCATCCTCCCCTTCTTGAAAAGGATTTGTCCTCAAATCTAGTTCGTCACCTACATCAAACAACGACAAGTCACTAACATTAAAAGTAGAACTCACGTTATACTCACCTGGTAGATCGAGTTTGTAGGCGTTGTCATTGATCCTTTCGAGGACTTGAAATGGTCTATCACCCCTAGGTAACAGCTTTGAACGTCTCTTCTCGGGGAACCTTTCCTATCTCAAGTGTAGCAACACCCAATCACCTTTCTCAAATATCACCTTCTTCTTTCCCTTGTTGGCTTGCTTTGTGTATTGTTCATTCTTCTTTTCAATATTAGCTTTGACATTCTCATGCAAACTCCTAACAAATTCCGCCTTCTTTTTCCCATCCATGTTTAACCTTTCACTCACAGGTAAAGACATCAAATCCAACGGAGTCAAAGGGTTAAAACCATAAATAATTTCAAATGGCGAATAGTTCGTAGTAGAATGCACGCAACGATTNTTTGAGGATGACAAGTAGTAGAAAACAACAATTTTGTGCCAAGTTTAGCCCATAAAGTCTTCCAAAATTAACTCAAGAATTTAACATCGCGATCAGAAACAATAGTCCTAGGCATGCCATGCAACCTAACGACTTCTCTAAAGAATAAATCCGCAATGTTTGAAGCATCATCAGTTTTGTGACAAGCAATGAAATGTGCCATCTTAGAGAATCTATCAACAACAACAAATATTGAATCCCTCCCCTTCTTAGTCCTAGGCAACCCCAAAACAAAGTCCATAGAAATGTCAACCCAAGGCTCACTAGGAACAGGAAGTGGTGTATACAATCCATGTTGTTGTGTCCTAGACTTAGCTTGTCTACAAGTTATGCACTTATCACAGACACGCTTAACATCACGCTTCATGTGTGGCCAATAGAAATGTTCATGCAATGCACTAAAGTTTTTGCCACACCAAAGTGTCCCATCAAACCACCCCCATGTGCCTCCCTAACAAGTAATTCGCGAATTGATGATTTTGGGATGCACAACCTATTTTCTCTAAACAAGAAACCATGATGCAAATAAAATTTGTCATGTGGACCATGCATACATGTTTCAAACACACTCTCAAATCCTCATCTAGCACATACAACTCCTTGACATGCTCAAACCCCAATATCTTAGACTCCAAGGTAGAGAAAAGTATGTACCTTCGTGATAGTGCGTCGGCCATTACATTTTTCTTACCTTGTTTGTACTTGATTATGTAGGGAAATGTCTCTATGAATGCCACCCACTTGGCATGCCGCTTGTTCAGCTTTTGTTGCCCCTTGAGGTGCTTTAGATACTCATGATCCGTATGAATCACAAACTCCTTAGGTCTTAAGTAGTGCTGCCACGTGTCTAGAGTCCTCACAAGTGCGTAGAACTCCTTATCATACGTGGGATAATTCGGGGCGGCTCCATTGAGTTTCTCGCTAAAGTACGCCACGCGCCGGCCCCCTTGCATCAAAACTCCGCCGATACCTACGCCTGAAGCATCACATTCAATTTCAAACGTATTAGCAAAGTCAGGCAAAACAAGTAAAGGAGCATTAATTAATTTTTGCTTAATAGTATTAAAAGACTTCTCTTGCTCCTAGCCCCAATGGAATGGAACGTTTTTCTTGATCACCGCTGTCATGGGTGCGGCCAATGTGCTAAAATCCTTTACAAACCTCCTACAGACGCTTGCAAGTCCATGAAAACTTCGGACTTGACCAACAGTAGTAGGCGATGGCCAATCTCGAATAGCATTTACCTTGTCCTCATCCACTTGTATCCCCTGTGAGCTTACCACAAAACCAAGAAAGACAAGTTTGCTTGTACAAAAATCACATTTCTTTAGGTTAGCATATAGATTTTAAGCCCTTAGTGTGATTAGCACAAGTTTCAAGTGATCAACATGCTCATCCAAGTCTTTGCTATAGACTAGGATATCATCAAAGTAAACAACAACAAATTTTCCTATGTATGCACGCAAGACATGGTTCATTAACCTCATAAAGGTGCTAGGAGCGTTAGTTAAGCCAAATGGCATCACCATCCACTCATACAACCCGTACTTGGCTTTAAAAGCAGTTTTCCACTCATCACCTTCCCTCATCCTAATTTGATGATAACCACTTTTCAAATCAATTTTGCTAAAGATACAAGCACCATGTAACTCATCCAACATATCATCTAGTCTAGGTATGGGATGCCTATACTTAATGGTTATGTTATTGATTGCCCTACAATCCACACACATACGCCATGAGCCATCTTTCTTAGGAACTAATAAAACAGGTACAACACAAGGAGACATAGACTCACGCACAAAACCCCTATCTAACAACTCACTTACCTGCCGTTGAAACTCCTTAGCCTCCTCCGGATTGCTCCTATAAGCTGGACGATTTGGCAATGCACTCCCGGGCACCAAATCAATTTGGTGCTCAATTCCCCTCAATGGTGGTAGTCCTTGAGGTAGCTCCTCCGGAAATATATCATCAAATTCCTGCAAAAGTGAAACAACAATGCTCGGAAGGGACCCGGCTATATCACTTGTGTTAAAGAGGATCTCTTTATAAAGAATAAACACAAGTGGTTNTTCTTTTTTTTTTTTCAAATGGTCCTCCAACACTTGCTTTGGGGACAAAGGAAGTAATACAATGGAATCTTTTTTTAACATAAAGGAATAACTATTCTTGAAACCATCATGAGTCACCTTCCTATCGTATTGCCAAGGCCTACCCAACAAGATATGACAAGCATGCATTGGCACTACGTCACATAAAACCTCATCAATGTACTTCCCAATCTAAAAAGACACCAACACCTGTTTTGTCACCTTCACCTCCGCACAATCATTCAACCATTGAAGTCTATATGGTTGAGGGTGCTTTAGTGTAGGCAAGCTCAATTTTTCCACCATCTCAACACTAGCCACATTAGTACAACTCCCCCCATCTATGATTAAATTGCAAACCTTTTGATTCACAAAACACCTAGTGTGGAACAAGTTCTCTCTTTGGTTAGTCTCCTCCTCCTTGACTTGGGCACTCAT